>NW_024038792.1:915000-958569 GCF_016077235.1 Cyprinodon tularosa
AATTAAAGCAGTACTTTCTTTTATAAGTAGGGATGATCATTGTTCATATCCTGAAGTTATTTTAAAACAACATTAAGATTTTACTTTAGCCCAGTTGAAGGAAGTAATCATGACTTTTCCATTTAGAAAAAATGAATAAAAACAGTCTTGTCTTGTGCCTCAGTCATGCCAAAAATGGAAGAAAATGTACAATAGAATTGGAACCTTTTTTTTTTAGAATTCCTCCTCCCTGCATTTGAGCCAAGGTTCGTTCTTAACCAACCAGCAAAGCACATTCTTTGAATTAAAGAAAAACATAAATCTTGATGTTGCTCTGTGTTTCACCGAGGACCTTTTTTTTCTACTTGACAGCAAGATAACAGAACACAGGACAAAACTCCAAGATATTTTCCCACATATCTAATACTTACTAGAGATGCTACAGACAAACTGTAAAAGGAAAGGCTGCCATTGTGTTGTAATGTTAATAAGTGAAAATCTTCTTCCACTTAAAATGGAGTATATTCATCACCTCTTCCACTTTCAAAAATGCAAGCCGCTTTTCTTTCAGCTCATCTATGCCTTAATCCACCTCTACAATTTTCTAAAAGGAGCAATAAGCAAATTTAATCACAGCTAAGCGGAAACCCCTTTGGGAGAAACGTGTCTGTTGAAGAAACATAAGTAACTCATACCCTTATGCTGTTAGCAAGAGAACTTAATTTTGGCAAATTATTGTCTTCAACAGAACTTTTTGATTTTAGCTGCGTACTTTGTAATGGAAAGCAAGTACTTCACTTCATAAGGTAAGGTTTATAAGATGTAATTGAAATGACCAGTGATCCCTTTTCTGGTCATCCATAAATTTATTTTAACAGCTTGGTTATTTTCAGCCTGTTTTTGTTTAAGTTCAAACTGGTGGAAATCCTGAAATAAACAAACAAAGAAAACAAAAACATGACAGTAATGACCAGAATCATAAAATATCCATTAGTCCATTAGCCAACAAAGATGTCTTTTCACAGGGATTTGCAAATGCTTTCTCTAAAATAGGTCTGATTTCAGAATAAGTTACTACATCATACTTAATCAGTCTCTTTTTTTGTTGCCATGAATGGCAAGATAAAGAAAAAAAATACAAATAAAACATCAATATTAGGATTTCAAATCCCACTATGATGTCTTTTGTAAGATCCCGGTGTTAGAATCAGTTTGATTCTCCTACTGGATCCATTTATTGCCATTGAAATGTAAAGAAAATAGTTCCATATATTATATTCAAAGTGTCCTTTTCTGGCTGATTAACACTTCAGAGCAGATTGCAAATCAAATAAACCCATGATAATTTATTATTGAACTGATTTATGACAAACAACATCATCACCATTTATAGTAAATTAGGCAAACCATTACTGCTCAACACAACCTATAATGGAAACCAATTCCAGGCACTTTAAAAGACTAAAAGGCAATGATCAGGGAAACAACTACACCCCCTTCTACACTTGCTGTATTTGGTCTTATCTTCTCTGTAACCATAGAAATAAAGATTTGCCTAATGGTTCCTTGTGTTTTCTTTTCTGAGGTAAGTTCAAAAACTTAATTGCAATAGCAGAATCTGAAGGCAACAGACTGACATTTACCATGGAGATGACTCTGTAAATAGGTCTACTGTTTCTTCTCCCATCCGCCCACATGTAAGAAAAGAGTAAAAGCATTATGAAGGCAGAAATGACGCAGTTTGTCTGAACTTTAAATGCAACAATGATCATGAAGTACTTCTGAGACAGACGGTATTCACACAATGAAAGTGGTATATCTTAAAGAATAATAGATGAATAACAGGACTCTATGAGGGATGCAATATTTTTGTAGATGCAGACAGGTTGTAGGACCTAGCATAACTCAGAAGTAAAGGGTTTATAAAAGATAACAAGACAGCGTGACCCATTAATGAACCGATACAAAGTTCCAAAAGTACCTTGTAAGAACAGTGTAATAACTTAACTCCAATAAGAGCCCTGTACTGCTGTGTTCAGAGTGAACACGTTTTAAGTTTCAGGAGTGTCTGGTCTACATGCAGAGTTATTGGCTGTTGTTTAGGGGAATTGATAGACCCTAAACTTTGGAGTAATGTTTTTAAGCCTTTCTGTCAGGTTTCTGTGTCTGTTATGTTTTTCTTTTTTGTAGTTTTGCTTTGCTCCTTGTTTTCTAGTTTTAGTGGGTTAATCCTTAGTTTATTGGGTTCTTTGATTCTTTTCTCAGATACTGACTTAGTCTTGGTTCTCTTATATTTTTCTTTTTAGTGTTCAGTCTTGCTTTACTCCTTTTTTTCTAATTTTGTAGTTTTATTTTTATTTTGCTGTCTTCTTTAATTTTTTTCCAGTTACTGTCCTAGTCTGGGTTCTGTTATGTTTTCTTTTGAGTGTTTAGTTTTCTTTTTTCCATGTTTTATAGTCCTAGTAATTTAATTATTTTTTTTGTATTTCCAGTCTTCCAGGTTTCTTTTAGTTGCTCTCTGCTGCCCTCTTATGTTTTCCTTCTTCCCTAGCTCTTTCCCTCTCTTGTTCTGTGCACACCTGCTCCCAGTTTCCACATTAGACCTCTCTTTGTCTCAGTCTCCTTTAAAAACCTCCTCTCTTCAGTTCCTCTTTGCTGGGTCCTCGTCATTCAACGTCCAACTTCGTCTCTCTGAGCCTTCCTCCCTGAGTTTTTGATTCCCTGTCTCCATGGTTTTCTGGTTTGTTTTCTACTTATTTTTCTTATGTTTTGAATTTTGGATTCCTGGTTTCTTGTTTGTTTTGAATTATTTTTTTTCAGTTACTCTAAATCTATCATAAATTCACCTCTGCCTGCCTGCCTCTGCTTTTGGGTCAACTAACCATAGCCAAATCATGACACTTTCAAGCCTCAGACGTTGAGGTGCATCCAAAGCAAGTGACAGTACTTTTGGAAATCTAAAATGCAGCGCATCAACCAATCAAAGAAGCTGATTTGGGAGCTGGCTGGGAGACAGTCACAGCATCCAAGATGTAATCATTGTTTAATACATTTCGACAGGTCCAAAATAGGTATTTATATATATTTGCTTCTGGTTATTATGCCAATGTAGACAAAAGGATTCTGCAACTAACAAATAGTAGATTAAAGTTACGTACGAAGGAGCAAAGACGTTCAGTTATATTAGCTCTGGATAGCGCTGAGAAATGGCTTCTTCACAATGTTACATTTATAAGTGAAACAAGGGTGAATAGATAAGAAAGAGGGACCATGGAAGGGAAAGCGATTCTTCTCTATTTAAAACCTGAATGTTAGCTTGTTTTATTTTTAATATTGCACAAAAGTATTTGCTCAGGCTTCATACATGCCAGGCCAGGCTAAGCATTCGGTTTATCTTAACAACAACTGAGAAGTGTGAGATGTTTTGTGAAGACAGATTGACTCATTTACCAAAAGCTTTTTTCATCTTCCATCTTTTTGTTCTAAACTGTCTGTAACATGTTTGTGTGTTAAAACCATCCCAGTTTTACTCTAGAGGTGAAATTCTTTCTCTGACCAGAACGGTGGGAAGTGTTGGCCTAATGGTTAGAGCAGTGTGCCTGTGCTCTTAGAAGGTTGCAAGTACCTGGTTCGATCCCCAAAGCAAAACTCTGAGCAAAACCCTTAACCCAACACTGCTACCCGGGAACCACACAATGACAGCCCCTTTGTTCACTAAGTGTATGGGTCAAATGCAGATGGTGAATATCCCCATTGTGGGACAATAAACGGATTTCCAACAGGCAGAACAGAGTAAAGAACACTGGTCTTGTTTTGGCTAAAAAAGACTAAGACCTTTTTTTTAACAGGCAATTGATGGTGAAGACAAAGCTTTTTAGTAACATGATTAATGTCATGATCTGGCCTGTTTGCTCTCCCTTAATTACTCATTCCTTTCACCTGTTGTTTTTCCCTCCCTGCCTCAATTATAATTTATTCCTCTCACCTGTTTCCTGTTGGTTATATTCAGTTCAGCCTGAGCATTCAGGGCCAGATCATTTCTTGTCTTTCTTTTAGCCTGTCTGTTGTTTTTATTTCATGGTTCATGTCCTGGATCCTGGAAGCCAATGGAAAGAGGGTTTTTGTGTTTGTCTCGTCTCCTGATCGTCCACTGTTCCTCCCCCGCTGAGTCCTCTGGGTTGTCTCATTATGGGGGGAGGTTCAGTTTTTATCCAGTAAGCCTGGCTCCAGGGAGGAGACCAGTTTAAAGTCCTGCATCAAGTTCTGGTTCCACGTCCTGTCTCGGCTACCCTGTGCCACTGAGCCCGCCCGTCTGCACCTGATCCTGTCTGCTCCTGTGCGTGACCACCTGGTCACGCTTTCGGACCCTGTCAGACTCTGAACCCTCCTGGGAGCTTGTGAATGCCTGGAAGTCTGGATCCTGCCACCTGTTTCTGTTCCTGCCTGATCTGGATCCTGCCTGTTTCTGTCTGTTCCTGTCTGTTCTGGATCCCTGACCAGGATCGGTTTCCAGCATGTCCTCTGGAGACATTCTTGGACTGGACTGTTAAACCAGAGTATCTGTGATTGGGCGGTGCCGCGCTCCCCATCCTGCAGTGTCCGCGAGCCACAGCTCTGCTTTAGTTTTTGTTTTATTTAATAAACTTTTTGAACTTTCTTACTGACTGTCTCTCCTTGAATACTGGGTCCATCTGTCCGTGTTTCATGTCAATTAGAGTCTCGAGAACCTTGGTGATATACAAAAGGAATATATTATTTAACCTGTAAAAATCTGAATTAAATTAGTTCATTCCATTGTAATTGAATTCTTTAATTACAATGCAGTCATCCACTGCTGTTTTTTACCGTTTCATATCGGTCTTCTACACCTTTCGTATTGTTCTGTTAAAAATGTATTGACTGCAGATCGTGTGCTTACATAGTAGTTAATGCGCCCTTTTCATACTTCGCCTAATTTACATTATATCCACTTGGCTTGGAGAAAGGTATTTTCTTTTAAATTAAGCCATTTGTTCTTTATTTGAAGTACTATGTGATCAATTCTTTCCTGACTAACTTCTGATAACAGGAGATGAGTTTTTCTCTTTTTCCCCAGAGACAGTGCATGAATACCAACATATCTATATAGATAGATAGATAGATAGATAGATAGATAGATAGATAGATAGATAGATAGATAGATAGATAGATAGATAGATAGATAGATAGATAGATAGATAGATAGATAAAGTTTAACATTCTGCATTTATTCTGGTACCAAGTCTCATCTATGTTCCTCTCTTCCACTAAGCCTGCCTGTCTTCATCTGCGCGTGTCTGTCTGACACACTGCTGGACTCATTGGAACTCTGAACCTGTCTGAGCGCTCTGTGGATTCCTGGAACCATGGATCTATCTGTTCCTGTTTTGATCTCAGAACTGTCCGGTTCTGAATTGTTTCTCTGACCTGGATCGGTTTCCTGCCTGCTCACTGGGGTTGCTGCATTGGGGACAATTTGTACAGCTCTGAGCCGCATCTCATCTGGCATTCCATTGGCTGCATCTTGCCTTTTGAACTGTTAAACCAGGTAAGTGACTCACTGATAATATTCTCCTGTCAGATGATCATGGTCACTCACCTGTGCTTCCCCCACATACAGAGTGCCATTGATGGGATGCACCCCACCCCCCTGCAGCAGCTGGGGCCCGCTAAACCGCAGCCGCCCGTGTTTCTGTTCTGTTTAAATATTTTTCTGTTTTTAAAACGTTTTGAGACTTCCCGTTGTCCCACTCGCCTTAAATACTGCATCTATCTGTCCCTTTTATGACAGTGGATCTGTGTGGAACAGAGATAGGAGATGTGGGCCATCAGGTCATCTCTATGGCATGTATTTCTCCTGCCCAGTCATTGAACCAGGTTAGTCCAATCTGCACAATTAATTAAATTGTGCAGATTGGATTCACCTGGTTCAGTGGCTGGGTATAACAAGTACGGATGGGTCCACATCTCCCACCTCTGATGTGGACCATGTTGGACGGGTGCTTGAGTGACACTAGATTGTGAAAGCAGTACTGTACATATATGGGCAAATCCAACTGTCCATCATTTTATCATCATTATAACCTACCGTTACCTGTTACAGCCATGCTATGTTTTGTACATGATTGAATAAAAGGGTCATACTCACATTTTTAATAGCTCTTTCTTTCCATTTTGGAGAATTGATTTGGCTTCTGGGCAAGTTAAAGGCCTGCACTAATGTCTTTGTCCATTACAGACCACATCCTGTAATTTCCAGGTGGTTAAAATGCCATTTGGTATAATGAGTTAAATTACTGTGTAGCACAATGAATATCTAACTCCAGACCTTTGCCTTTAATGGTAATCTAGCTCAAACAGAGCTGACTGGAGATAGTTTAAGGTCAATCCTCCAACACTGACATGAAACAGGAGGAAAAATAAGGATGTTGTAAACATTTACATAACAGAATATTCATAGAGCGGGAGGTACCAAGGCACATGAATCTACTGTCGCAATAAAGAGATTACTGTGGAGAAATGTATGCAGCTAAATGTCGCCCCTCATATTCACACACACACACACACACACACACATTAAGCACCAAGCTTTTTCTCTATTCCAGTCGCTCGCCGTCTGGAACTTATCGATGACCAATCAATACTTTCAGTTCAATTGACCCTATCACCATGGCAACCCCCCATATAGTCCTGTATCTTTGTCCATTCATTATAAAAGCCATTAAGCTATGTGTGTGTATGTGTGTGAGTTATTGCTACCATTAGAGAAGAAAGGGGCTCCCGCTGTCTCTGAACTACGCTCACAAAACCCGGACTCTGGGTTGTCGCACACAAATTAATTTTGTTTTTAAATGCCTTTCAACTGTCTGGTATATTAGAATCAAGTAAAAAAAAAAATCACAAAATGCTACATAAAAAAACAAATACCTGGGAGGTATACAGCATTAAAAAATATATAAAAATCACATCCCAAAATAACAATATGGATAAATATCAAGGTGTCTTTGTCAATTCTGTTGGCTCACACTGGAGCGATCTGTAGTTGGAGCGCTGTTTTTCTAAATAGCATTGACGTCCATCCTCTTAAGCACATTCCAAGTCAGAAGCAAATCAAAGCCTGTTTTCCAATTCACAAGAGCGTGAGTACAGCCACATGCTCAGCACCTGGTATTAATAGTCTCTAGATAATGATAAATTCTTACTTTTTTCAATTTATTGGGGGAATAATTAACACAGTCAGATAAACACAAATCAAATAAACATTTTGCCAAGTAAAACAAAAAACTCTTCATCATAGCCAGCAGTCCTCACACACAGCTATGGAGACAGAGGGCTGCTCCAGATTAGACCCAGCTGCCGTTACCCTCGGAGCTTCGCTGGTTGCCGCGGTCCTCTCAACTTAGGAAATGTTTTTTTAAATTACACATTAAATCGGTAAATGGGCCATATAGTGATGCTTAAAAATAGAATTTTCTCGCCTCAAATGGTCTTAAAATGTACTTTTATTGAGCAACAGCAACAGAAAATTGAACTTTTAACTTCATACTCTGAGCTCTGTGAGCGCTCCATTGGAAGCTGCTGCTGCCGCAGTGCATGCTGGGACAGCTGACAATCTCAAGGACGGAAAGTCTGCTCTGATGCATGCTGGGTAAAGAGGGAGGGGTGAAAACAACATCCGGGGACTTTTCAGTCTGCTGTTCTTGTAAATTGAAACAGCACTAGGACTGAGGCTGCTGACGTTTCATGAGCACAAGTACACGGATAGAGAAACAGCCATAGAGTCACCTGTTGTTCTCCTGAGAATTTGTAGTCTGATGTTTTATATGGGTTTTATTTTTGAACAATTGACATGTAGAAGCTTGTAGCCCTGGAACTAATTCAAAAGAAGTTTCATAACCACACTTAAATGATTAAAATGGCCAAACACAAAACCCATAAAAAACAAAAAAGACTTTTGAAAATACTTTAGGCAAGACTCAAAAATTTATTTTTTTTCTTTTTTTAAACCCAATTAACCAGACATAGTAACAGTTTTATAGTTGGTTTCAATAGAAAGATGTTCTATCTCTTAATATGGAATATTTAAACACTGAACTTTACAACAAAACCAAAAGCCATTACAAATTTCCCCACTTTCCTTGATGGGCCCTTGGCAGGTCCTTGCCTGGTCCCCCTTCAATTCCTTTTTATTATCTTTGTTCTAAAAAAAGTTTCTGTCATCATTTGCGGACATTAAAATCTAAAGAGAAGCGTCATCTCATGGACAGACACTGTACTTAAACAAATTACTGTAAGTAAAGAAATATGGAAGAGGCGTTCACTCCAGTGGCTGGAAGTTGGCTGCCTTTCGGCTGGCTTTTGAATGGGAAGGGCCATTTTGAATGGCTCCTACTGTATATTATCATTTTATTATATGCTATATTGTGGCTGATTTTCTTCATAAAATATTGCTAGTTTTACTAGACTAAAATGTCTGTGAGTAACTTGAAAGAACAACAACCAAGCTTGGTTAAAAACGAGTGCTCCAAACGAATAAACCATGTTAGTGTTTGTCATGATTTTATCTAAAGCTCGGACCCACATGCAGAGAAACCAATTCAGAGAGACCAGGGGAATGGTTTAATAGGTTTTATTGAAGAGATTAAGAACGGTACAGTGTTGCTCTGAACTTTGCTCAGCCGCAACTGGAAGGTGAGTGGAAGACAAACGATTAGTTCAGGCTCAGTGGGAAATTTCATTCGTGGATTTTGAAGAAGAGAATCTGGTTGTTGACTCACGTTTCCAGAGAAGTGAAGGATCTTTGACTCCAATCTATGTGTTAGTTTACCAGAGTTAGTCTGACTCGGTGGAGGGCGGAACAGGGTTTACCCAGTGTAGATGAACGGAGATTCTGACTGCCACTCAGATTTCCTGCTGTACTTGAACGGGTCGTAGTGAAGATGATTCCCTTGCTCAGACAGTGATTTCAACGTCCTCTCAGGGAGACTGGATCCAAACCTCCAGTCTAGCAAAGACAAAAACAAAGTAAAAACTCAGGCAGACAAGAACTTTGCCTTACTCAGCAAAAACTCAGCTTTGCTAGAGTACCCAAAACTAGCCAACACTCTGGCGTCGAGGTAGTGGTAATCAGCAGCTTAAGAGCACTCTGCTAACGAGGTAACCATCAGTAGGTGTGTGGAGGCAGACCGGAACCAGGCTCCTCCTGTTGGTGGAAGGGAGACAAACACACAGAAGCAAACACACAGACTGGAGACCTGACAGTGTTTTTGTCAAAATTAGTATTCTTTCTTTTCTACACAAGTTTACTTGAATCTACCATGACGTTTTGAGGTCAAGCTAGTATGAATTAAGGAGTAAATATTGCTCCTGGAAGTAATGCTTTAATTCCAACTGAAATTATAACTTTTGTTCTGATGTTCTGATTAGTGGTTATAGGGAGGATTAATTAGCATGTAAAGTTGCTGTAGACTGGTTTGTTTAATTCATACTATTCGCTTTACCATGACACGTCTATTTAGGACTGCTCATCGCCCCCATTCTGGAGTTCTATTTAGGCTCAAAATGGGCTATCATAACACTATCAGGGCAGAAGCTTAGTGTTTATAACCTTATTTTATCAATATCAAATGATTTGTGGTATTTTTTTGCAAAGCTAAATAATGTGACTATTTACCTTTAAATTGTATAAACTAATTAACAAGCTGCTTAGTTATAAAATCCACCAAGGTTCCAATAATCAATTCACCAGAGCTGTGGTGTTGTTTTGTGTAAATGTCTAGAAGAGCAACCATCTTAGCAATGATCCACCAGTCAGGCTGGCATGATAGAGTCTGATGTTTTTCAAGTTGTTAAGTATTGATTATAAAGATCTGCAGTACTTGTGTGATTGGTGAAGCTAAACTCAGCTTTCCCCCTAAAAATGTGGATGCAATCTCCCAAACATTGATCTGGAGAAGATGAACAGAGGGTTAGGCCAGCCACTCAAACATCCTAATTGCCCCATTAGTGACCTCAATGGCCCTATTAGAAACATTGCTCTGAATACAATTTATAAGCCTCTTGCTTTCAACTATGTTTAAAACAAATAAACCTTTTGGATGAGAGGTAAAAGGTCCTCAAGAAACAAGAGTAGAATTCAGTTTCCTCCTACTCAAGCACTATCTACCCCAATGCGGAGTAAATAATTGGCTTTTTCCATTTTCTAAATCATTATTTGGAAAAATATATTAACAGGTTAAATCTGTATGATATTGAAACTTAAATGATTATGTAAAGCTAGAGGAAATCATCGCTCTTTCATATAATACTGTATTTTTCAAATTAATGTTTCATGCTTGCCTGTTTGACTTAGAAATATCGAAAACATAGGATTTCATAGAATTAATTGACCTTTGGAGAAAAGCCTTGTAGAACAGATATCCTGAAGTTTACATGTTAGAAATTGATTATGGTGTCATCAATGCATGTGATTTATTCCCTTTCCTTTCACTCATGTGGAGTTTTGGCATAATTTGCGGTTTTTCTCAGTATTTTTATATCTACAAGCTGGAAGTCTATTAAAACAATCAATATGACACTCTGGCATTTTTACTTTACTTTTTTTGTGCATGGATAATTGACCTGCTAAAACCCTCCTGTCAGAGTCTAACAGTTTCTACAGGGATCAAAACCACTGAGAACTCAAAATAACTCAAAATGCAACCATACATATACTTCAAATGTGCAGAGGTCAGTTTTCACCCAGAAATATATTGGTAGGAAAAACTTGATGCCTTCCGTTCTCATTGTTTCAGTCCATTTATCAGATGGTTTGTCATGTCTTTGGTAGCAGATGGATGTCCAACTGTCCCTGTCAGTTGTTTGGTCCCTCTGTCGTGGTTTTTTTCTAGGGCAGGGTGCTATTTTATTTGCTCAGAATATTCACAGTCCCAGAGGATGATTCATGTGCCATATGGTGACCTCCTGAAGCCCCCAGAGTCAGAGGACAAAAATTAATCTTGTAGATCAAAAATGTTATTTCCGCATACATAAAAAAAATGGTTTTGAAATAAGTTTTTAATCATTTTTGATGAGCTAAAACAATCAACAGAACTTAAGTGCCCCATGACAAGAAACACTCTAGTGGAAAACTAACTGTTAGGGCGCGTTAAGGTGAGCCAAACACATTTTATCTGTGCTAGTTTTGGCAAACAGATTAGAATTTAAGCTCAGTGACAGTTTTTACTTTTTTGTGAAACATTATTTTAAAACTAAAATAACATTATGCTGTCTCCCAGAACACTTCAAAATGACATGCTGGTTATAGTGGGGCTTATAAAACATGGTAACAGCTTCCTGTATTTTTCCAGTGTCTGTGGTAACCACGTGCACAAGCACTCGTTCTGAAAGACAAAGAATATTATATTTACAAGAACGTTCAACTGATTTTGTGGTTTGTAGATCACTGACACATTCCTAAATAGGTGCATGCTTACAGAGGTATTAGAGTTTTTTCGTTTTGTTTTTAAGTGTAATTTCAGGCAATTTCAACCTAGGACTATAGTTGTCTAATAATTTTGGTAAAAATTATTATCTTTTATTTTATTTTTTCTATCGCTTCTATTATGTTATGGGATTTCTGCCTGATGTTGCCACAGCAACTTAGAATGAGAGAGGATGGAAAAAAGTTTTTTAACAGTGAAATTGCACCTTCAAAAACAAAAAGTGACCAACATCTGGTGTTTTGTCAGTTCAGCATACACCGTCAGAGTAACATACGCATAATCATTATGCATGCACATGAATGCACGCAGGTGCGTATTCTGCACCAAGTTCAGGGGCTGTCAGATCACCATACGCAACAAAAAACACCACCTGTGCTTGACACGATCAATGTTGCAAACAGGGCTCCCCTCTAAATTGGGAGATGACGCGCCATCATTGGCCAAGTAATGTAACCTGGAAGAATGTATCAATTTATGGCCGCAGGGTCTGATATTGTAGTGAAGCTAAAACTGTTGCTCTACTATTTTTCTTCCTGCTCAAATACTGGTCAAGAAAAAAGTTTAAACCCTCTGAGGAGACTTAAAAAGAGAAAAACCTGAAATGGATCGTGCTCAAGGAAAAACAAGAGTAGATCATGAAAAGGAGCAGTCTTTGTTTTTCTGCCTGTCTCCCGGAGGTGGCTGCTGATTAGATAGGAGGTCAGGTGCAGTGCACAGGTGTTTGGTGTTTTGTGGGGAGGGCTTAAAGGAGATTGTCTGTCAGCACTTGGTCGCCAGTGGTTAGCCATGCCTGGTTGTTAGGCTCCGAATCCCACCTCGGAGCACCTTCCGCGAGTCAAAGATCTCTGCAGGGTAAATCAGCCTCTGGTCCGCTACGCAACCTCTCAGAGATTCAAGCCGTGACACCAGCACTCAATCAATATGTCACCCAGCTGAATGTCACTTGCTGCCACCCCGCAGAGTTATCAGTCGAGCCCTGCCAAACCCTCCACCAACCAGCCTCCTCCCTCCCACCAACCTGCTCACTCTCCCCCATGGATTGCTCACGACTCACGAGGTAAGCCTTTTAGTGTTGTCATTCTCATCAACTCTCGCTCTTTATTGCATCGTGCCTCTAGTCCCTTTGTTTCCAGATGGCCTGAAGAAACTCTGTGTGTTTTCTTTCAGTTTTATTAAATAAACAGTCTTAAATCTGCCCTACCTGCCTCCTCAGTGTGATCTGCATGTGGTTTAGAAAACTAGGGAACATTACAGATGTTTAGTAGAAGCAAAATACGGGCAGTTACAAGTCTAGCGCCCCTAGTGGCCAAAAGTTACACAGTGCCTTTAAATAAATAGGCGGCATTGCTATCAAAATATCATTATTACATTTTCCAGCCACAGAAAAATATTAGCAATGACTTGTCAGTAATTTCTTTTAAGTTTAAGGCAAATCTCAGGTCATGAATAGCTAGTGCTATCTAACCCTAGATAACCCTAACAGTCATAGCAGATATTAAAACACATTAAGAAACTTACTTGATTATTTGACTAATCATTTTTTTTATTCAAAAGAATTATCAGGCCGTCCACAGTGACTCGGCTGGACTGGTGTGTCAGTTTCTGAGTGGGAAACTGAATGTTGCCACTGCGCATGCCCACTTCTTGTTTTTAGAATGCGCAGTGGGAGTGAGACTGTGTTGGCTATTTATCTTGCAAGTTTACTCAAAAAAAGGTTACCAGATTCCTGCAATCTAATCTATTGACATTTTAAGCTCGTAGATCAAAATAAATGAAATCATCCATTTTTACATATTCATTAATAACAACAAAAATCCACGAAAGTGCCTCTCTTATTTCCTAAAGCCCCTTTCACACCTTGACGATTTAGACCAGCGTATGCCTGACGTAGGATAAATCCAGCAAAAACGCTGGCATACGTTTAATATAAGTTATGGGTATGTTTTGTATAGGTTATGAACATGCCGATGTTGTGCCATGTGCCATGATTGTGGTTTTGAAAATTGGGAACCAGTGTCCATGTTTCATTTTGACCTGATGACCAGAGAAGAGAATGTAGTTTTGGCTCGGCTGTAAGACCTCTCTTCTCTGCTCTGACCCATCCAAAAAGCCTAGATCTCCAAAATGACCAAGGATAAATCATGATGGTCAACTTTTCAGAACCAAACTGCTGCAAAACAGACTTTTTGCAACATATTTCTCTTGAGTTTCAGAACGTACAGAGCCAGACAGGAGGAGAACGTCTCCTGAAGATTCCTTTGTGTAAGCTACAAGAAAACCCCCATTTGCTGTGAGCCTGCCGTGCTAAGCTGCTGCTGGATAAAACTCAAACCTTCCGAAAACTGACACTAACAGAGGTTTGCAGGTCTGGCAAGATTAGGGACAGAACAAACAATACGTCTTTTGATTATGTTAATCATTTCATGTGTTTACTGATGGGTAAAGACAAAGCTAACAGAATGGACTGCATGCTATGCTGCTATGGTCTGAAAACATTCCAATTTCTCTAAATTTGTGAAAAGCTAATTTGATCACGTTCCAAATTCTTCCAGATAAACTTTGGTTTTCCAACACAAAATCCATCTTAAACTGTAATATGGTTTTCAACCATGTTTCCACTTCCTCTTTGTACATAGTAGTTTGGTTTAGTAGAGTTTCACTACTTTAAGTCAAGAGTTTTTAGCTGAAATATGTTTGAATTTATTCCATGCATGTGCAGAATCAGGGCCGTGCAGAGACCACTAAAGGGGCAGGTGCTCAAAAAAAAAAAAAGGGCACATCTTATCGCATTTTAGGACAGAATATTAACAAAGTCACATAGCTTTCAGAGTTTAATGAACAATGATAAATTTCAAAATTGTGAGACATACAATCAAAGCTAAGGGAAATCTCTACATAGAACATAGAACTATGCATATGTAAAATATTTTATTAGTAATTTCGTTCTGCAGGTCTATTTTGTTATAGGAAAGTATTACAATATTCAAACCTGCAATTTAGCCAAAGATGTAAATCAGAGCTGGACCACCAGACATATTTTGTCTTTACATAATTAAACTGTTAAAAATGCATACAAGGACACAATGCAACCTTTTAGTGTACTGTAATCTATAAAAAGAATGTCTGCCTGGTTTGCTGTACTGACAGTGGAGATGGAGACGGTCCATTCAGAAAAGCAGAGCTGCTGCATCAAACTTTAACGTGGAACTGCAGAAAAAAAAGAACAAAACAAACATTTCATTAATGCATGTCACCATGAGAAAAGCCTACTCTGTTTGTGTCTTAGTGTATTTTGTAAGTACCTATATACATTTTCTTCAATCTTTCCTCTTCGTTTTTTCTTGTCAGTTTCTCTTTTCTTTTTTTCCTCATTGTCTCATCTTTTCTGTGTTGAGTGAAGGTCAATGTCTTATTTATTTCAGTCTCTTGCCTTTCTTTTTCCCCCAAACTAAATCCAAGATTATGATCCAAAAACTTATTTTCCGTCATGGTGATTTAACTGTTTAAAAACAAATTTCCAACTTTTAAGTATTTTTGCTATTTTTGTTCTCTTTTGTTCACAGCAGCAGTTTTCTGTTAGCCATGTCTTTAAAAATGTTAATAACCTCACTGTGAATGATTGGCACATCCTTCTCGATTGCCAACAAAAGAAGGTCTGACAACCGATCCTCCTTGCATAAGCTGCGCAGTTTTGTTTTCACCAGCTTCATACATTATATCTATCATATATCTATCATGGTAGTTCTGGATGAGTTCTCCTTTAAGATACATTTACCTAACGCTAGAATAAATGAAATGTACATCATGCAGCAAAGGAAATTAGAAAATCAGACATATATCCATTATGGAGATGATAGGTTTTTGACGGGCGATGTGCCCCTATTGCATAAGTAATACTGAAGAATGTCCTACTATCATTAACGACACAGGGAAGCTTTTTAGTTATCTTGCTTTGCTAGCAAAGTCATTAGCTAGCAGCTAGCTCATAGCACAAGAACAACAGCCTAATGTCTTTATGATAAAAATACTGAATCGATAGATAAGAACAGCTTTTCCTCACCTGGCTGTCTCCTCCCGCTCAGTAGTTCTTCAGAGAAAGAACTACTTTCCTCCGTTTAAACCGCTACTCTTTGCTAAAGTAGAGAAATTATACAACGTTCAAAGTTTTCCGTTGTCTGACAAGTAGGAAGCCTACTCCAGTATTTTCACCAAAAATTATGTTTTTTAATTCACAAAAAAACTGTTCTGTAATCATTACAGAACAGGTTTTTGTGAATTAAAAAACATAATTTTCAATGTAAAAGACTAAAAGCACAGAGTAAACAGTGTTTTAGATCAAACAATACTGCATCATCCATGGGGCTCATTTGGTTTCACTTACATCTCTATTCAGGTTGACATTGGAGAGGCGGTGCAGACTGAAGACATAGCCATCCGTCCGATCATGGTTGATCTTGCTTAGGGCCAAATGAGCAGCGGCCACAGTGTAATGTGGAATGTTCGCTACCTTTAGCTCCGCAGTTAGCCGCCTTATTTGACTGTGCGAGAGGCAAGTGCGTCGTCACCGGCAAAAGGTCAAAGGTAACAATGTGACCGGAGGGCTTATTGTATTGTTTCTCTTGCCAAAAAAAAGATAATAATAATAATTTCAGTACATGTGTCAAAAAAAAAAAAAAAAAAAAAAAAAGGGACCAAAAGGGCTCATTGGGATCATGGAGCAAAAGGGGCAGGTGCTCAAGCCCCCTTAGCCCCCCCCTCTGCACGTGCCTGTGCAGAATTATCTGTTTGACCATGATTTGAGCTTCAATCACTCTTTTGCTTATTGTTCTAACACACAGCTAGTAGGGTGTGTGTTCATAAACAATATATAACCTCTAAAATAATATCTGGGTAAATAAGATATTTTCCGCCCCTACCAGGGTGGCCAATACACATCTTAAGGTATCAGAAAATAGTATTAATATATATAACAGTTATTCATACCACTGAATGAAACATGCTGAAACATGTTTGCACATGTCAACATACGCGAGTATGTCAAGAAATGTTGAGCATGCTCAAAATATCCCAAAGTATGCCAGCGTGTGCCATATTTAGGCCATAAGTTACAGGTAAGTTATCTGATCTTTGAAATACATTAAGTGTACGTTACTCATAAGTTGTGACATCTAGCTTATCCTAAACCTATGAGAAACTGGTGCATAAGTTATGCATACGTTTTCAAGAACTTATCTCCAAAGTATATCAATGTATTTGACTTGTTACTGTATAATGTATAACAATGGCTACTGTACAATGGTGTATTGGCATCTCCTCCAGACTTCATCCCCATCATAGGGTGAGCAAGAAGGTGAGTGTTGGGATCCAGAGGTCTGCCCTCCAGAGGGCGATGTGGATCCATTTCTGAGGGGTTTTGCTGTCGGTTGGGATCCAGAGGCTTGCCCACCAGAGGGCGCCGTAGATCTTCTCCTGAGAGCTGGTGCTTATTTGAAGCAGCTGATCCCCATCTGCTCATTAGGTTTTCCTTACTTAAGCTGAAGGAGAGCTTCCCTCTGAGCCTGATTGTCGTTCCCTGTTGTGGTTAGCAAGCCTGAGCCATCCTGCCTCTTCTGACTCCGTGAACTTGTACCTGAACCTAACCTGCTTTGTCTCCTCCGCTCCCCAGGAGGAACCCTGTCTGGTTTTTCCAATAAACAATTGGACTTTTAACCTGCCTCCCTGTGTCTGTGAGTTCTGCGTTTGGGCTAGAAATCCTGCCTGATCATGACAGAACAATCCGGCCAACTGACTAGCCCAGCAGACTCATTCGACGCACTCCTGGGGGAGTTTGATGATCGACGGATTAATTCAACGGAACCACCCTGGACGGTTTCGTTCCGTCGATGGCTGTTACTTCTGGACCGTCTAGAGACCCCTGAGCCCGCTCTGAGCCGTCTGGAGACCCCTGAGCCCGCTCTGAGCCGTCTGGAGACCCCTGAGCCCGCTCTGAGCCGTCTATTGTCCTCTCTGCACCGTCCATGGACCTTTGAGCCCTCTTCGTTCCTGTACGTGGAGCCGCAACGGGCGGTCTCCTCTGTTCCTGTGGAGCCACAGTCGGTGGCCTCCCTGTTCCTGATGCGGAGCCGCAATCGGCGAACTCCTGTGTTCCTGTGGAGCCACAGTCGGTGGTCTCCTCTGTTCCTGATGTGGAACCACAGTCGGTGGCCTCCTCTGTTCCTGATGCAGAGCCGCAATCGGCGGTTTCCTGTGTTCCTGATTCGGAGCCGCAGTGTGCGGTTTCCTGTGTTCCTGATTCGGAGCCGCAGTCGGCGGTTTTCTGTGTTTCTGATTCGGAGCTGCAGTGGGCGGTTTTCTGTGTTTCTCATTCGGAGCCGCAGTGGGCGGTCCTGTCTGAGCTTGTTGCAGAGCAAGGCGTCTTCCTCGGAGCTTCCCCCAGAAGCGGAGGCGGCGTCCTCCTCGGAGCTTCCAGCAGAAGCGGAGGCTGCGTCCTCCTCGGAGCTTCCTGCTGAAGCGGAGGCGGCTTCCTCCTTGGAGCTTCCTGCTGAAGTGGAGGCGGCGTCCTCCTCGGAGCTTCCTGCTGAAGCGGAGGCGGCGTCCTCCTCGGAGCTTCCTGCTGAAGCGGAGGTGGCGTCCTCCTCCAAGGTCCCTGCAGCTTCTGAGACTCCGGCCCCCAGAATGTCTGCCTCTGCTCCGGTCACGCGGTCGGCCTCCGGAGCGTCTGCCTCAGCTCCGGTTCCACGGCCGGCCATCTGAGACTCTGCCTTGCCTCCGGCCCCACGGCCGGCCTCCTGAGACTTTCCCTGTCCTCGCCCGCCCTGGGTGGGTTGTTTTTGTTTTTGGGTTTTTTATTTTTGGGCGTCTGGTATCCGCCCTTGAGGGGGGGTACTGTGGGGATCCAGAGATCTGCCCTCCAGAGGGCGATGTGGATCCCTTTCTGTGGGCTTCTGTTGTCTGTTGGGATCCAGAGATCTGCTCTCCAGAGGGCGATGTGGATCCCTTTCTGAGGGGTTCTGCTGTCGGTTGGGATCCAGAGGCTTGCCCACCAGAGGGCGCTGTGGATCCTCTCCTGAGAACTGGTGCTCATTTGAAGCAGCTGATCCCCATCTGCTCATTAAGCTCTCCTTACTTAAGCTGAAGGAGAGCTTCCCTCTGGGCCTGATTGTCGTTCCCTGTTGTGGTTAGCAAGCCTGAGCCATCCTGCCTCTTCTGACTCCGTGAACTTGTACCTGAACCTAACCTGCTTTGTCTCCTCCGCTCCCCAGGAGGAACCCTGTCTGGTTTTTCCAATAAACAATTGGACTTTTAACCTGCCTCCCTGTGTCTGTGAGTTCTGCGTTTGGGCTAGAAATCCTGCCTGATCATGACAGTGAGTGTGATGGATTCTGCCTGTGTTCACACTAGAGACTGACATTTTTTCGGGAATCCCACGGGTCACGGGATTCCCATGGGATTCCCGTGGGATAATAATTTGAGTCAAAAAAACGACACGACCCAAAAACCAACAGTTTTTCACCCGCACTCAAAAACAACAAGAATGGGAGTGGTGCAGGAGCGGGAGTCATTCTGAATGGGAGCGGGATGGGAGCGGGAGTAATTTCACCAGGAGTGGGACGGGACAGGATTTAGATTTCTACTCTGGCCCGGGATCGGGACGGGACACCATTTTTTTCTGTGGGAGTGGGACGGGACAGGAGTGAAAATCCACTCCCATGTCAGTCTCTAGTTCACACCCACCACCAACACACTTCCTAGCAGACACGATGCGACTTCTTTGTCTTTTTATTTATAATTTTTTTTGGGCGGGTGGTGTACAGCAGCTAGGTTAATACCACGATCAAATGCATCTTTTTTATGCAGACCAGGCGCCTCTAGTCGCATCCAGCGATGCGCCTGAGGGGAGCACCTTTAACTGATGTTTCGTCATGCACTGCCGTGTGTTTTGCATAAGTTAGGCTGTCTTTGGGCATAGGTTCTGGACTCATTTTGAATACGCTATGTATACGCCCAAAATCAATTCAATAGTGTTTATTAGTGCCATCTTGTCATTCAGTCTTCTGTGTTCTTCCCTCTACATCTTCTTTTCTATGTGGCTGACTCAGGGGCATTGTATGGGGGGGAGTTAGGAAGGGCCCTTGGCTGAGGGGGCCCAAAAACAAGTAAAGATTTTTCCCACTATATTTTACAAATACAAAAAGAAAATCCTGCAGTGAAATTTATTCTAAGTATTCTCCCTCATTTTGTAGAAGTAAACAGCAAAACAATACATGAATATTTTGTCCAACCCCTCCCCCCATGGAATTGCAATAAATGGTTTGGTCCTCAAGTCCTGCATCGTCCAGCTTATCAAAGCAAGTAAAGCTAGGCCACTCTATTGGTTAGAACAAGAAGCACAGAGCAGATCGACCCCCAGAGCGCCTAGCATCCAGAGTGTCTGACTTCAAAATGCACAAGCCTCCGAGTTGTGGTGTTGCACACCTTTTTGGCATATTTGGTTTTAATGGACCATACCATTACAGTTTTGTACACCAGTGAAAATCATGAACTATATGAGCATCATCTCCCGAAAACAATTGAATTGTTAAAAGTGTTTATGTTATGTATTAGCCAGACTCAAATCTGTGAAAAATTTGTAGCACAAAATATATACATAAAAAAGAACTAGAAAAAATTAAAGAACAATCTCCCTTACATCTGGTCTCATCCACATATCCTAATATATATTATAATATATATATATTATAACCTATATCCATAAACTCTCTATTCGAGTAAGATGAAATTGCTGTTCCTATGGTCTTTAATCTGTTAAACGTAAGTCTCAAAATCTGCATTTATGGCTTGGAGAACAAATATGGAGCGCTGCTTGGGTTTCGTTTCTTTGTTATGAGCCACAAGAGATAAGGGACATGAGGGAGCATGACATTTCTTGAAAATAGCAAATGCTGACAAAATGTTTTTTTATCCCCAGTGATCCTGTAGGAGCAGATTTGGCTAGATCACTTCATGGAGGACGAGTGTGTGGGAGGAAATGAACGTCTTTGTCTTGATCTGTCTTGTGTTTTCCTGCTAATACCTCCTGAATAGTTCAGCTGTGATTGGGAATCTAAAGAAATATGCTCTTCTTTTATATTGGGATTAAAAAAAAAACATACATCAGATGTAATTTAGTTTTGCAGTAGATGAAGCTAAGTGGACATGTTGGCATGGACAGAGAGCAGACAGCGAAATTCTGTGTGTCACAGTAGGAGCTTGTCATGCCCAGTTGTCCATGTCCGGCAGATTTCTGCTCCCCATGGGACGCTCTCTCTCTCTCTCTCTCTCACACACACACACACACACAAAGACACACAGATCGTCTTGCTGACACTGCTTTTTATTAATATTTCACTACATGCAGGGCTAGCCATATGCTGCCCTGTCAAACACCTCCACACAAACACAGAGAGAAATATACGAACACTTGCACATTTTCCTGCAGCATTTTATCTGCATTCTGCATATCTGTGAAATACCCTGTGTCACAGCCAACACTTTGTCCTGAAAAAAAATAAAATCCTCTCCAGGACACTTAACGGCAACAAAACCTGCTGTATAATGAGATCAGCTCTTGTAACCGCCAACAAGTCTTGTAAGCATACATATAACGCTCCCACACACTCCAACACCTACAGCTTGTTTTCTGTTGCACTGTTCAAAAAAGAAGTCTTTTTGCTTTAGTACTGCAGGCTTCTCACTGGTTCAGCCTATTTAGAAGTACAGCAAAAATCTCTCTGCCTCCAAAAACAAACAGTTAAAAATTTACTTATTTTCAGATATCTGCAGAAAAGTTTCCTGCAGGCGTTGTTACAAAAGAAAAATAGCATAATAGGGGTACAAATAAGTACTTCTACTTTATATGGTGTAAAAAAAAAAAAAAAAAAGGTTAATTTGCAGTTAATATTTTTGTGGTTCTTCAATTATTTTTTAAAATAAATCGCAAACATCTTTTGAAGTTAACCCTTAACAATTAGTTCAGTTATAGCAAGAAAATACGAAGATCCATGGAGGGGATTTTGTTTCATTATTATTCGTCATGGTTTTCCCCTTTCGGGACATGCTCCATATCAGCTGATTAGCCCAGTCTCTGTTCTGTCTCCCATATATACTCTCTCTGTGCAGTTCTTCAGTGCTGGTTCCTTGTTGTTGTTGCTTCTTCATATCTGTCTCCCCATGTGAGTTTCCCTGATGTTTGCTGGTTTTTGGTTCTCAATATTTTTGTGTTTTTGGATGTTTGCCTCAGTTTTTCTCTATTAAATTTACAAGAACTCATCTCTGCCTCACTCATCTTTACTTATAGGTCCTCAAGCAACCTCAACCAGCAAAGGAAATGTTTTGTAAAAGGAAATAGGAGAAAATGCAATCCAGTTATGAAACTCTATAAAACAAAACTGTTTCTTTAATTTAGCTTTTTGTTAGGATTATTCAATGATGATAATAAAATTAATGTGCTTATGAAACATTTTTGCAAGGGGATGTTCCACTCCTGTCTCATGATCCAGTCAGGAGACCATCCTGCCTTGTCATTCTGATGGAGCATTCTGTCTTCATGAACTGATCAATTGTTCTGTCAGAACAATACTCTGTTTGTAACCATGCGTCATGTTCTGTTAATAAACGCTCTGCAGAGGAGGTCCAGTGGGAGACAGTGTGTTTGATTCTGGGTTTCAACTGTCTCTCCTTCCTGCAGGAATTGTATCAATAAACCGTGTATTTCAGTTCTTCTTAAGAAAAAACCTACATTTTATGAACCCGACACTTTTTTTTATTTGTTTTTCTTTAAATGTGTTTTTTTTCTCTCAAATTTTTTATCCCAAAAAAGTGTTTTTATATTTTCAAATTTTCTTTATCAAAAACATTTCTGACAGATTTAATAGTTTCAAAATTTATATTTTTCAGTTTGAACTTTACAAAGTGCATTCTTTTCACATGACAGTTTAGAAATCCCATTTTCTTCTTTCTTCTCTCTCTTGAATAATGTTTTTAGGTCCTTGCAGACCAGTAGAAATACCTTTGCTTCTCAGTCCAAAGGAAAGCTCGCCCCCAAAGGTAAAGAGAATACCATTTGTAAAACTGCAATTTAAAAAAAATCAATTTGTAAAACTTAATTCATAATGAAATTCATAAAATAGAAATAAAATATAAAATCTTTAAAAAATTTAAAAATATAAAAGCTATGTAACAACCTATTGCAAAAACTATGAAATGTAAATATTTGAAAAAATAAATATGAAAAATATATTAAAGAAAAGAATTGGGGGGAAAAAGCAGCAAAAACAGCAAAGCTTTTGTAATAACCTTTTTTAAAAGAACTTTAAAAAAAAATCTGTCTGGATCGTATTTTTATTTAAAATTTAATTCAGAAAATGTTTCTTTTATTACCATTTTAGAAAATGTGTTCATTGCCTGTAACAGTAAAGCAAGAACCTACATTCCATAAAAAGCCACACCTTACATCTAAAGCTGTTGCAAAGAAAACTATTTTACTTTGACTTTAGCAGAACGGGATAAGCAAAAAATTCTGATGAACTAAAAGTAGAAAAATCTGGATTTGGACCAGGTGTCAGATCAAACTTCCTGTAATTTTTTTCTTGGCTTATTTTTTCTAATTTTTTTTCTCACAACCTACTGCAATGCGTGCAAATGTAATGTGCACAGGTAAATTTAAAAAGTCACAGCTCATTCTATTGTCCACGGCTTGTAAGAATGGATTACATGTCAATCATATACCTTGTTGAAAAAAAATCTTGTTTCTCTTACAATATGCAATTTTAGGACGGTAGTTCATCTGAGTGAACTACCATTTATCATTCCAAATTTCTTTGTCAAATCTTTTTTTTTTTTTTTTTTTGGCTAAAGAGATCTAAGACCTGGTACAGCCTAATCTCTGGAATTGGCTTGATAGGGTGACATGAAATTAAGAGCACCACATTGGGACAGGTGGCTTCGCAGTGGAGACAACTTAGAACCAAACATATATTTCAATATAAATGAATTTTATTTTATTATTGCCAAAAAATATATATTTTATACACTAGTTATGAAGGGCCATGCAGTCATATTTTGGCAGTGGAGTGGATGGAAAACAACCATTTCTAACATCATACTGAGGCTTAAGCCCTGATTAAAATAAGGTTTTTCATATTTTTATGAATAAAACCTAAACACATTATCATTCTGAGCATATTCTAGCTGCTTTACAACCTGTAATCTTTAAATGTTGTTAGCTGAGTCTGTGCCAAGTTTTAGCTTTTACAGTCAAGTCTACCTTTTCCTTCAGTTCTCTTGGCAAATGCCGTTATTTTTCTAACTGCCATCGCATCATCTGACAAGTTTGCTTTCTGACTTTCCAAAAAAGCAATGTCTAGATGAGTGCCTTGCTCTGTCTCTTTCCAGACAGCAGAAAGTGAGAAGAAAGCTGCGAGAGCGGCTCTGATGCTGAGGGTCCTTCCCACTGCCTGCTCTGAGCAGTGTATTGCTGCCTGTTATCCAACAATTCATCAATGTATGCTGAAATAGAAACAATAAGCATTTCATGCATGAAATGTGAAAAGCCAAGTGTGAAAGTGAACATTATACCAAGTACACAGCATAAGTACAAGGGATTTTAACTTGTTTGGCTATTGGTTCTCCTTTTTTTGGCCTTTGGAGAAATGAGAGCTTCCACATTTCTTTTCCAGCTTTATTCTTAGTCTTCTGTCTGCAGGAGTTTTCATTGGCAAGGATCAATCTTTAACAGACATTTTCATGATAAGATAATACAGTGGAATCCGCTTTTAGTGATCACGCTGGTCCAGAGCCAATTTGAACACTATAAGCAGTTGATTACTAAAACTGAATTTACCGTTATTTCACCTATTTTTATGCAGGATATCATCTAAATAACATTTGTGTGGTTTTTCAATGAGAAAAATGACATGAAACGGATAGCGTCCGCATTTACTGAATTTTATTACAGTACCATGCAAGTTTAATAACAATATACTGCGCTGTGCGCAGACATAACTCTGGTAGCTTACGTAACTTATTATGTGCTGTGCGTCTGCTCTGCTGTGCCACTGGTGCATTTTTATAACAAGTCTGAAAATAAAGTTTGAAACAAACGGTTTCATAGAATAACATAGAAGATAACTGCATAGGCTACAGAAAATTAAAGCTAGCCTACCTCTGTTTTGTGTTGCAGATCTGCTGCGCCGCATTAAGAAATCACTTAACATATTTATCCATGGTTCCCTGGATCAGTGTTGTCCAACACTGAGTTCACTTATTTTTCAAAACGATGTAAAAGGTCAAAGTTTTTGAAACCAAAATGCAGGAGACCAGTCTTTAAAATGCAAACTGCATTCCTCATGTCAGCTCTGGAAGGGACAACAGTATCTTCTTCTTCATCCTCCTCCTCCTGCGCGTAGCACTGGTACCCACACCAAAGCAATCTTGTACCTCAACGATTATCCTCCTCATCCTTAATGGGCTCTGACACCGGAGTGCTGTCATCACCTTCGATCCACTTATTAATTATTTTTGCACGTTTACATTCATAAAATGGCCAAAAATTAGCACAATAAGCGGATCTCTTGATTACTATAAACAAATTATTTAAACAGCATTTGTATAGAAATTATTCTGTCCCAAGCCTTTTGATCTATATAAGCAGTTGATTACTACTATATGTGGATTCCACTGTACTTGGAATTAGGATGAAAATATGTCAGTTAAGATATTAGCCATTCAGGGTGTAAGTATCCTACCTGGCATTCATACTGTGATAGAAGAAGTGCAAGAACTTTGGGGCAAAGAAGCACATCACACTGTGGTAGCTTTTAACCTTAACGTCTGCACATGAGGTGACAATTTACCAATGTCAGCAAGCAGAGTACAGTTAGTGACAATTGGTTTCACCTCAACATGGGCCCTTGAAAGCAGTGATTGTGACGGAAGTATTATGAAAAACCCTTAGGAGATTGACTTTTGAGAAAGCTGATATAATTATTCAGTTCTGCATTCCGCTCTCTCTCCTCTGCCTACTCCTCATGTCCACAGGTTGGGAAGTTCTCAAATGAGTGTTCATGGATGTCTACAATGTGGTTCATCACCAACTTCCACTTGGCCATAATCAGCTATATATATGTATATATATATATATATATAGTAGTGTTGCGCCGATGCCATTTTTTGGCCCCGATACCGATACCTGGCTGTGCGATACCGGTACCATAATAATGTAAAATAATTGCCATCATGGCTTTGTCGAGCTGCTGCCTACCTTTGTGAAGCAGGAAAAAATCAAATACAAAGTTAATCCAGTAGAACTTTTTATTGCCTACCATACAATAGTTGAATAAACTTATGGCTCTCAAAATGGTATCGTTGCCCTATATGTTGGTACTAGCCGATACGGATACCACCATTTTAGGGCAGTATCGGGGCCCCATCCGATAATGGTATCGGTGCAACATATATATATATATATATATATATATATATATATATATATATATATATATATATATATATATTAGTGCTGTCAATCGATTACATTTTTTTAATCGCGATTAATCGCATCAATGCCTGAGTTAACTCGCGATTAATCGCATTTTAATCGCAAATTTTTTTTCTGATTGAAAATCATTTAAATACTCTCGATGACATACAAAAAATACATACAGGCTAGGTTTGTGCCAATGTTCTTTTTTAAAAATGAAAACAGGTCACAGACACTGATTTATGCCATAGAAACATATGGCAAGAAGATGGGGAGGCATGTAGCAAAAAATAACAAATACACTATATTGCCAAAAGTATTTGCTCACCCATCCAAATTATTGGAATCAGGTGTTCCAATCACTTCCATGGCCACAGGTGTATAAATTCAAGCACCTAGGCATGCAGACTGTTTTTACAAACATTTGTGAAAGAATGGGTCGCTCTCAGGAGCTCAGTGAATTCCAGCGTGGAACTGTGATAGGATGCCACCTGTGCAACAAATCCAGTCGTGAAATTTCCTCGCTCCTAAATATTCCACAGTCAACTGTCAGCTGTATTATAAGAAAATGGAAGTGTTTGGGAACGACAGCAACTCAGCCACGAAGTGGTAGGCCACGTAAACTGACGGAGCGGGGTCAGCGGATGCTGACGCGCATAGTGCGAAGAGGTCGCCAACTTTCTGCAGAGTCAATCACTACAGACCTCCAAACTTCATGTGGCCTTCAGATTAGCTCAAGAACAGTGCGCAGAGAGCTTCATGGAATGGGTTTCCATGGTCGAGCAGCTGCATCCAAGCCATACATCACCAAGTGCAATGCAAAGCGTCGGATGCGGTGGTGTAAAGCACGCCGCCACTGGACTCTAGAGCAGTGGAGACGCGTTCTCTGGAGTGACGAATCGCGCTTCTCCATCTGGCAATCTGATGGACGGGTCTGGGTTTGGCGGTTGCCAGGAGAACGGTACTTGTCTGACTGCATTGTGCCAAGTGTAAAGTTTGGTGGAGGGGGGATTATGGTGTGGGGTTGTTTTTCAGGAGCTGGGCTTGGCCCCTTAGTTCCAGTGAAAGGAACTCTGAATGCTTCAGCATACCAAGACATTTTGGACAATTCCATGCTCCCAACTTTGTGGGAACAGTTTGGAGCTGGCCCCTTCCTCTTCCAACATGACTGTGCACCAGTGCACAAAGCAAGGTCCATAAAGACATGGATGACAGAGTCTGGTGTGGATGAACTTGACTGGCCTGCACAGAGTCCTGACCTCAACCCGATAGAACACCTTTGGGATGAATTAGAGCGGAGACTGAGAGCCAGGCCTTCTCGTCCAACATCAGTGTGCAACCTCACAAATGCGCTTCTGGAAGAATGGTCAAAAATTCCCATAAACACACTCCTAAACCTTGTGGACAGCCTTCCCAGAAGAGTTGAAGCTGTTCTAGCTGCAAAGGGTGGACCGACGTCATATTGAACCCTATGGATTAGGAACGGGATGTCACTTAAGCTCATATGTGAGTCAAGGCAGGTGAGCAAATACTTTTGGCAATATAGTGTATGTAGGCAAAAAAAAGGCCCTGAAAACAGGCTGATGTAAAAGACAGTCTTTACAGTTAATACAGTCTTTTGAACAAAGACAAGCATTTTACCCTACTGCTATAAAATGTAGTACAGTTAACATTAGATGTTAATTAACCAAGATAATAATGAACAATTTTCAATCAATACATCAAAATCAATAGACCGACATCACTAGATGGAGGTAGTCTATGCTCTAGAAAGTTACTTTTCAGCCTTTTAACAAAAATGAGAACACACACACACCCACCCACACACACACACACACACACACACACATGATACCGACCTGTGGCGTACACAGACAGCAAGAGTGCCGTAGCAGATTCCATTTCACCTCAGTAATCTGTTTTCTCAGCGTATTTCAGGTTGCTACTAGTTACCAGACACTCAACTTGTTTGTTGGTGGTGGGGCTGAAAGAAAAGGCACTAGCGCCACCCAGTGTATGAGCGTCTTTTTTCCTTGAGGAGCTCCGCTCTCGAAGCCTATGGAAAATGCATACACTGGGGGAAAATAGCCCCGCCTTCCCGCAGGCTGCAGCGGCATGTACTTGGAAAATTGTACCATAAAACCACATAGCGTTAATCTCACGTTAAAAAAATTATCGCCGTTAAAATGGCCTCGCGTTAACGCGATAATAACGCGATAATTTTGACAGCACTAATATATATATATATATATATATGTGTGTATATATATTCTTATTTTATTGTTTTGCTATATTGTAATTTTAAACATTTAGCCAATTTTTGCTATGATAGATATAATTCAAGTCATTCTGCCTACCTTTTGCTGTATGCCAGGCATCAAGTCAGTGATTTGCCATGATAGCAGCCCCGGTCATGACTGATTAGATCAGCCTGCCGTAGCCTGCCCATGCTCTGATTATTATTGATCTTATTTATCTTCTCCCACTAATTTTTATACAGTTCAGCCCAGCCATCGGGCCAGACATTAGTTATCCCTGTTTTTTCAATGTTTTTTTTTTGTTTAGTTCTTGGTTCAAGTTTCCATCCCCGGAAGCCAGTGGATTGAGAGGGTTTGGTGTTTGTCTCCTGTGTCCTGATTGTGTCCTCTTCTCAGAGGAGCCCTCAGGTTTTTGGTTGGACGTGCAGGGGGAGCTCGGGTGGTGGCCCTTCTCTGTGGAGCCCTCAGGTTTTTGGCTGGATGTGCGGGGGGAGCTCGGGTGGTGGCCCTTCTCTGTGGAGCCCTCAGGTTTTTGGCTGGATGTGCGGGGGGAGCTCGGGTGGTGGCCCTTCTCTGTGGAGCCCTCAGGTTTTTGGCTGGATGTGCAGGGGGAGCTCGGGTGGTGGCCCTTCTCTGTGGAGCCCTCAGGTTTTTGGCTGGATGTGCGGGGGGAGCTCGGGTGGTGGCCCTTCTCTGTGGAGCCCTCAGGTTTTTGGCTGGATGTGCGGGGGGAGCTCGGGTGGTGGCCCTTCTCTGTGGAGCCCTCAGGTTTTTGGCTGGATGTGCGGGGGGAGCTCGGGTGGTGGCCCTTCTCTGTGGAGCCCTCAGGTTTTTGGCTGGATGTGCGGGGGGAGCTCGGGTGGTGACCCTTCTCTGTGGAGCCCTCAGGTTTTTGGCTGGATGTGCGGGGGGAGCTCGGGTGGTGGCCCTTCTCTGTGGAGCCCTCAGGTTTTTGGCTGGATGTGCGGGGGGAGCTCGGGTGGTGACCCTTCTCTGTGGAGCCCTCAGGTTTTTGGTTGCATGTGTGGGGGGAGCTCGGGTGGTGGCCCTTCTCTGTGGAGCCCTCAGGTTTTTGGCTGGATGTGCGGGGGGAACTCGGGTGGTGGCCCTTCTCTCAGGTTTTTGGCTGGATGTGCGGGGGGAGCTTGGGTGGTGGCCCTTCTCTGTGGAGCCCTCAGGTTTTTGGCTGGATGTGCGGGGGGAGCTCGGGTGGTGGCCCTTCTCTCAGGTTTTTGGCTGGATGTGCGGGGGGAGCTCGGGTGGTGGCCCTTCTCTGTGGAGCCCTCAGGTTTTTGGCTGGATGTGCGGGGGGAGCTCGGGTGGTGACCCTTCTCTGTGGAGCCCTCAGGTTTTTGGTTGGATGTGTGGGGGGAGCTCGGGTGGTGGCCCTTCTCTGTGGAGCCCTCAGGTTTTTGGTTGGATGTGTGGGGGGAGCTCGGGTGGTGGCCCTTCTCTGTGGAGCCCTCAGGTTTTTGGTTGGATGTGTGAGGGGAGCTCGGGTGGTGGCCCTTCTCTGTGGAGCCCTCAGGTTTTTGGTTGGACGTGCAGGGGGAGCTCGGGTGGTGCCCCTTCTCTGTGGAGCCCTCAGGTTTTTGGTTGGACGTGCAGGGGGAGCTCGGGTGGTGGCCCTTCTCTGTGGAGCCCTCAGGTTTTTGGTTGGATGTGTGGGGGGAGCTCGGGTGGTGGCCCTTCTCTGTGGAGCCCTCAGGTTTTTGGTTGGATGTGCAGGGGGAGCTCGGGTGGTGGCCCTTCTCTGTGGAGGCCTCAGGTTTTTGGCTGGATGTGCGGGGGGAACTCGGGTGGTGGCCCTTCTCTCAGGTTTTTGGCTGGATGTGCGGGGGAGCTCGGGTGGTGGCCCTTCTCTGTGGAGCCCTCAGGTTTTTGGTTGGATGTGTGGGGGGAGCTCGGGTGGTGACCCTTCTCTGTGGAGCCCTCAGGTTTTTGGCTGGATGTGCAGGGGGAGCTCGGGTGGTGACCCTTCTCTGTGGAGCCCTCAGGTTTTTGGTTGGATGTGTGGGGGGAGCTCGGGTGGTGGCCCTTCTCTGTGGAGCCCTCAGGTTTTTGGCTGGATGTGCGGGGGGAGCTCGGGTGGTGGCCCTTCTCTGTGGAGCCCTCAGGTTTTTGGTTGGATGTGTGGGGGGAGCTCGGGTGGTGGCCCTTCTCTGTGGAGCCCTCAGGTTTTTGGCTGGATGTGCGGGGGGAGCTCGGGTGGTGGCCCTTCTCTGTGGAGCCCTCAGGTTTTTGGTTGGATGTGTGGGGGGAGCTCGGGTGGTGGCCCTTCTCTGTGGAGCCCTCAGGTTTTTGGCTGGATGTGCGGGGGGAACTCGGGTGGTGGCCCTTCTCTCAGGTTTTTGGCTGGATGTGCGGGGGGAGCTCGGGTGGTGGCCCTTCTCTGTGGAGCCCTCAGGTTTTTGGCTCGGAGTGTGGGGTAGGCCAGTTGTAATTCCCATAATCCTGGCTCCTAGGAAGAGAACAGTTTAAAGTTCCACAGTTGTCCTGGTTCTGTGTCTTATCTCTGTCCCCCTCAACCACTAAGGCTGCCTTTCTCCATCTAAGCGTGTCTGTCTGAGCTCGCTGCTGAATTCATTGGAACTCTGAACCTGCCTTAATGCTTTATGGATTCCTGGAACCCTGGATCCGTCTGTTCCCATTCAGATTGGAACCCCTGGTTGGGCTAGAGACTCCTGGATCCCAGAGCTGTCCTGTCTGATCTGTTTTCTCTGACCTGGATTCCTGCCTGTTCACTGAGGTTGCTACATCTCGGATACACTGGGCAGCTCTGTGCTTTAGCTCGTTTACCAGTCCATCAGTTGGATCCTGCCTTCCTCTGAGAGGATGGACTGAAGTGTTAAACCCGGTAAGTGACTCACTTGGATAATCAGCTCCCACCAGATGATAGTGGTAACTGACCTGTGTTTCTCCTCCAGAGTGTCAGTGACTGGGTGGTGTCACGCCTCATCCCTGCAGCCGTTGCAGGTTTGCTGATCCACAGGAGCCCGCCTTTCTGTTTTATTTATTTTATTATTTTTATTATTTATTTTTTTATTTTATTATTATTATTGTTTTTTTATTTATTAATCTTCCCACTGTTTGACTCACCAGAATACTGGGTCCATCTGTTCCGTTCATGACATGATTAATTGAGGGATAAATCTCACGCATAAACTTTTAAACACTCGAATGTGTGTCTTTTGAGTCAGCTACAGTAACTCCGGCATCTGGATAGGTTTTAGACATACAAGGTTTCCATTCAAAAGAAAAAACTTCCTGCATAGGAATTTTTCACTTCTGCACTTAAAACATAGTTAAGTAAAGTATTAATCTTTAATCCTGTATTTGAAAGAGTACTCGATTAAAAGCCCTGTTAATAAATGACATTCACTAAATCCAATATCTATAATGTTTGTTAACTTTTGTGCACTCTCAAATGTTGGTTTGCTCACAAAAACCATGGCATCAAATCAGAATCTGGGTATTTTAACAGCACAATCTAACCTGTACAAGCTGCATGTCCAGCACTTTGGAGGTGTCCATGTCCATAAGGGAGTAGCTACCATACTTGGCAGTGTGCCCTGGTGAGCAGCATCTGGCATCTCCACCTAATCAGACTGTGCTCTTTTCTTGACCTCAAAGATGAGCTGCTCTTGCTTTTTGACCAGATACTATTCATAGCTGGAATAAGGTATGCCTTCTGTATGTTGTAATAGGTACTGACGCAGAAGATTGACATAATCATAAACTTCAAACAATTGACTGTCTTCACAGTACTACAGCCACTAAATATTATGGAAGCAGCTAGTTGCAAGTTGCCAAGAGCAGTGGTGTCAAAAATACACAAATTTTTTTTTCCATTTTAAAATCTAGTGTTTTTGAGGTAGAAAAGAACAATTGTTCAGTTTGGTATATAGAAAACTTCCTGATTCACGTATTTTCCTATATATATATATATATATATATATATATATATATATATATATATATATATATATATATATATATCCTGCTGCCTATATTAAGTCCCAGTTAGTTCACATCCTCTCCTAGCCTTCTTTGAGCCAGTAGAGGCAGTAAAATGAGACAATGAGCCCTGTAAGATTACTATTTTAACTGTCAATCTTTTTCTCTCATTTAATTTTTTTTATTTTGTAAGCAACTGAAGGATTTTTCCCCCAACCATCTTCAAGCCTGCAGTATGTGCACCGAGACAATGCTCAAACCTTTTCCTCTAATGGCCAACATAAACAATTTTAGACAATTTCCAGTGACTTCATGTTCTTGAAAGTGTTAGGGTTCCGGTTTGTGTGGGGTTGTTTTTCTGTGTTTTTCCTCTCCCCACAACCAGGCGGTGCCCTGTTCTCCTTGGGCCTCCCTGCACACCTGCGGCTGGTTGGGTCATTACCAGAGGAGTACTTGAGGTGTGGACTGTCACCACCTCGACGCCAGAGTGTTTGCCAGTATTGGGTACTCTAGCCTTACTGAGATTAGCTGAGCCTAATCTTTGCCTTGTCTCTCTGAGTATAAGCCTTGCCTTTGTCTTGTGGGCATCCTGTCCTCCGGTAGGATGCCCTCCTGATCCACTGGATAAGCCTGGTCTAATTCGAGTTACACTGAGCAAGGGGAAACCTTCACTAGATCTGTTCAAGCCCAGGTGATAGTCCGTTCCATTGCTCCTCTGGACCCATCGCAAGTCTGCCTGTCCGCCCTCAAACAAGTTAATTCATCTCTGGATTAACCCCACCCCCTACCCCACAAAGTGGACCCAAGAATCTCCATAACGTGAGTCTTCTCAGCTATTCACCAGTCTCAGTCATTTTTCCTACGGACCTTGAACTGATCTTTGTGATCTCCCCTAACAGTTTCCGGTTCCGGTTCACCAGACCGCTGAAGTCCCACTGTTTTTGTTAACCTCTCAATAAACCTGTTAACATTTCCCCTGATACTCTGAGTGAATCTCTGCATGTGGGTGAGACCTTTAAAACCCATCATGACAGAAACAGTGGGTTTTTAGAAAGTTTTACCTGGAATATAGCAATAGTCAGCTCTTAGAGGCCATGTATGACATACTATTAAACAGAAAAACTAAAAGCAAAGACAGGACCCATCTGTGTTTGCAGAAAGTCTAATACTAACTTTTATCTTATTAAATTTTATAGATGTATGTATTATCAATGATGGACAAATCAGGTTTAAAAAGTGTAGGAAAGAAATAACATAGTTGTAAGAAAGAAGTCATTAAACTGAATATGTTTATCAGAAAAAAAGAGAATAAACACCTCTTCTAAAGTTAGGATCTGCTCTCCAGAAGTGCTAACTCTGTAAACCGAAACTTTTTAGCTCATATAAGCCATTCCTGATCTTTTTTCTTCAATCCTAAATGAATTATTGATATAAGGTCAAGTCAGTATTACATTATACTAAGAGCTGGTGGGGACTCTTTGAGCTTAAAACAGAATACTAAAGCTAGAGAGGGTGCATGAGATGCATGTTTGTGCTAGTTGGGAGGTGCAGCTCTCTGTACTATTTTCCTCTTGTAAAAACATGTAAAAGCTAAAAAGAAACACTAATATGCATTTCTAACACTTGTCAAGGGTTGAGTTCTGATGAAAACAAGTTTACCTCTATTAATTAAGATAAAATGTTTCTTTCATTCTCCATCAAAAGTGGTTTATTTAATGTACTTCATTTGACAAAATAATCCATACGATGAATGATTTAACTATCCTCTTAAGGGCTAAATTAAAATCTTGATTTTTTTTTGCCACCCACACACCTATTAAGAGCATTGCTAGCTCATTATTTTTTTGTCTTTTCTTTAAAGCTACAGTGTGTAATAATTACAGGGATATACAGTCAGCAATTTAATATATTATACATAACTATGTTATTTATCATCATCTACGAGCTCAGCCTCTTAACCTTAATATTTGCGTTGCCTTAGAATTCGTTATTTATAATTACATAGGAGCGGGTCTCGCAGCCATGGAGGCAGACATCTTTGCGCTACGGCAGCGCAGAGCCAACAAACTAGCGATTGCGAGATCGCCCATTACGCTCGAAAGTAAGTAAGTTGAGAGAGATGAACTGAGACGGTACTGAACAGTAGATGGCAGTATTAAAATTATCTATGTAAACAAACCTCATCACTTGAGAAGGTAGGTGATGCGGACGTCGTGGAAGACATTTTGTCCTGTAACGCTCGCCGTACTGTTGGGGGGGAGAAGCGGTGGGGGGGTGTTCATGTTGCTGCGGTCTGCAGTCTGAACGTTAGATGTCGCTGAAAATTACACACTGTAGCTTTAAATTGAAAAAAAAAAATAAAAAATTCTTTCCACTGCAACTTTTTTTGTATTTATGCACTAGTTGTTTTTAATTGGGACCTGTGTCTTTAATATAATGTTATGGAAAATATAATCAAAAAACCTGAAATATGTGATAATTTTATATAACATAGTATTATTATTATATTTTTAACAACCAATGTCACTATTTTTTTCTTCAATTTCAGTTGTACATGTTTTCATTATTAAATACTGAAGTATACATTATGGACTTGAAAGTGGACTTGAGACTTGTCAGTACTGATTTTGAATTTGACTTATAGCCAAAGATGAGACTTACTTATGACCTCCAAAACAATGACTTGGTCCCTCTCCTACATGGTGAAATCATATTTTAGCAGACTGCTTAAAACAAGCATGAAAGCGCCATTTACATGCTAGGAGGAGTTAAAGTTGTAGGTTTGAAAGGCTTAAGCAAGATCTGCTTTACATGATTTTAGATTTAAAACATCTTCAGAACATTGCAAATCAGTATCTATTGTTAAATATGGAAGTTATGTCCCTCTGAAAGCAGCTGCGCCTCTGAACTTCCCTACCGGTTCTTTACCTGGGGGCAAGTTATTCACTATTCTTAACTCAAGCTAACGCCATATAAAAAGGACTATAAAACAGGAATAAAAAAGTAGCAGTGTTTATTCCAGGTCAGATCGTTACAGGAAAGCGTCCGGCAAAGATTGAGCAAAGATTGAGCCCTGAACAAGGTCATCTCCTCCTTCTTATACCTCATGAGTCCATGTGTTGCATCAGGTGGATGCTTAGCTGTCCGTATCAGAAACTGACACGCCATCCATGCCTTGAACTTCACGCATCTTGCCTCTTTACCCCAGGATTACACATAGCTCTCCTCTATCAGTCCGGCTCCAAAATGTTCCCATATCCTGTGTATCTTTAAAGACACGAAGGCTGTCCTGATTAGATGACCTCCGTACACACAGTGACATCCACCATGTGAAGGAAGGCCTTCTACTCTGTCTAATATGGCTAACAAAGTAACAATGCACATGATGTATAAAAAATAAACCTAACACAATTAACTAAAAAATGTAAAGACTGTCATTTAAAAGGGAAGACCTGATGTCACTAAATTGAAAGTTAAATAGGATTTACAACTGATACAAGAGTTTGTATCAATCGGTGAGTTGGTTAACCAAATATTTTTTGTTGTAAAGAGAAAAGCAGCATTGTAGAGCTGACTTTTCACCATTTTTTTTTACTTTTTTTTTATTCAATTCACACACAAACTGAAGCATCTACCAGGACTATCAAACATAAAGTCCTCCGGAAGGCCCCTGACTGCCAAATGCTCGATCTCTCCCCACTTCTACAGTAAACTGAAGACACTAGTCCTGCTCACTTCAATTTTGCTTCAACAAGCTTCTTTTCAAGCCAACATGTCTGATGAGTCTAGGCAGCTGTCTCTGTATGCACAATAAAAAATGAAGCATTCTGCATTGGATGTGTTGGTATAAATATTCAGATCTTATAAATTCATCCCTCTCTCTCATCACAGTCTGAGCTGCTGATTGATCTCTCTTACCCATCCTGGATGTGATTTGTCTGTGTGAGGAATGAACAAAAAATACAAGAAAAAACAAGACTTGCAGTTTTTTATTAAATGGATGAAAGAAAAAAATACTAAAATGCGACTCCTAAAAAACAGAATACAAATCTAACTAGTCAGAATTAACAGCTCATTTATCCAGCTTTCACACCCAGCCCCTGTTTTCCACAGCTTTGACTGATGGCTGAAGGAGCGATGGAGAAAGGAATTATAAAACTCCCAGCTGGCCTGCCGCTCCAAGTAAGACCAAATAGATCACAGAGTTGCGATAAATCACAGCCTTGTCATACTCTTCACTCCAGTTGGAGACTTCTGTCTCCTGTCATGTGAATTTAATCTCATTTTATTTTTATGCTGATTTGCGACAGCATTGCAAAGTCTCCACTGAGGGACACAAAGACAATAATGCCTCCCTCTGGCTTTAGCTGTCACAGTATTGCCTCCCTCTGCGCAGCACCGTTTTCACCCTACTTAAAATTCAAACCTTCAGTCTTGACATACTGGAAGCTTTTATTGAAGTGTTAATAAAATTCTAATCAATTTCCATGCCTCACTTTGCCTGGAAAAATGGGCATCAACCCTGATCACTTTTTAAGATTCTGTTTCACAGAAAAAGCTTACTTTTTTTTTTACAGTTTCATAGGGAACACATTATGGTGATATATTGTTTACAATACTCCCATTTAGGAAACTTAAGAGATATTCTTAGTGGGTTTTATATTTGCTATAAAATAAGTTTTTTATTTAATACTAGGTTGAAAGTCATTATGTCTAAGAAATAAGAAATACCTAATATTTTATTTTGCTTTTTTGAAAAACAACTTGTTTAGAAAAGTGAGCTGAAAAGTACATGAACATTTATTATTGCACAATTTCTTACAATGATTATGGTAAAAAGGAAACATATATCGCAACAAGGCATACAAGACTGCCATTAAGTTTTTAAAGTTTGTTGTAAACATATGTTCAACTTACGTTTCTGAAACTGACAACAAAAGTATGACAGTAGATCTGAGCATAAAGCAATACCTCTAGTAACTTAACATTTGCTATTCAGAACAGCATTTTCTGTAATTACCACAGAAGTATTGCTGAGGGTGCTTATTCTCGAAAAGTATTAAGTCCAATAATCCATGTTGTAGCGACTTTTACCAGTGACTTGTTTAGTGCTTTTGATGTAGACTAACTATATCGCTTCTAAGCTCGTCATCCTATCTTTCAGAGCTGACGGGAGAATTTGTGATGCACTGCAAAAAATTTAAATCTAAATAAGTAATTTGTTCTTAAAATAAGTGCATTTTTTTATTGAGGAGGTAAGTGAGACACTTTGCCAATGGAACAAGACAATATACATTTGAAATAAGAAAAAAACTATTGCATTGTGTTATTTCAAGTGCATATTATCTAATTATCTTATTTTAAATGTAAAAATACTCATTCCATTGGCAAACTATCTTATTTACCTACTCAAATCAAGGGTAAATAAACTTGATTTAAGAAATTTTTACTTAATTTCAGATCGTTTTTGCAGTGTGCTGCTGGATGTTGACTTTAGCGCTGAGAAAATCTGCAGCAACATAAGTCCAGTTGAGATTGGTTTTAAGCTTGAATACTTCCAATGGATCAATGCGTATGATGCTCAGATTTACAGGTGTAGAAGTAACGGCGAATGCAAAGGTTCCTGCTCAGGACCAGGGGTGGAAAGTAACGAATTACATTTACTCACGTTACTGTAATTGAGTACTTTTAATGAGTAATTTGTAATTTTCTGAGTAGTTTTTGAAATATGTAATTTTTACTTTTACTCAAGTATATTTGAAGTAGTTTTACTTTTAAAATTTAAAACCCCCTCACGTTACTGAGTAAAAAAATAAAAAATACTGATGGTGAAAAAATAAAATGCGGCCGGAAATTTAAACCCCTGTGTTACGGAACTAACACTTAATCGCCATTAAAAAATAGAAGAAGACTTTTGACTTTTAACAGCACTTTATTTACACAATTCAAACATATAAACAATTGATGTAAAAACAAGTGTCAGTTAAAATCACTATTAAAGTAAAACAAGTGTCAGTTAAAATCATTAAATGAGGAGCTTGTTAATAACAGTGGGATCCTGTTGCGTTTTAGTTTGATTTCTGGTATCTTTTGGGCATTTAATTTTGTGTGCATTTTAAAAACTTTAAAATGTAGTTTAAATTTCTTTATTCTTATCATGGTGTTGTCTGTTGGACAGTAGCATTGAACTGCACTTTATGGTTCAGGTTGTGACTGTCCTTGTGCTGTGAGGAAGTATGTTGATCTTTTGCTAGTGTGGATGTCCACTGAAATACGCCTTAAAATCGATTAAAACACCTTGTGGCCAATTCGATCATGACTCATCCTTTTTTGCATTAAATAACTCAAAGTAACTAAGTAACTTTTACTAAAATTACATTTTAAATTAAGTAATTTTTTACTTTTACTTGAGTAAATTTTGAGATGGGTAATTTACTTTTACTCTGAGTAGAATTTAGGCAAAGTAATGATACTTTTACTCTATAACTATATCTCTCCTCAGGACTTTAATTTGTATGAATAGGAAATACAATTAATTCTGTATTTTTTTTTAAACATTAAAATGGATTTAATTCATTATTTCACACATTAAAGTCCTGCCCTGATTTTTAAATAGTCCAGTAATACTCTAAAAGTCTTAAGCTGTCATAATTTTTGGAGGCGAAGGACTGAAGAGGTAAGCAGATGAAGGCAGGAACATAGAGGGGTGTTGATAGAGGGCTGAAAGTGGGAGTTACAGGAGTTAACCTTCAACCGGACAGTCAGTCGGGGAGAGTTCAAACCCCCAGCTCTCTTGGTCTCACTTGTGTTTTTTTCCAGCTCGACACTTCTCCAGGATTGCCTATTGATGGGAGGCAGAGGGCCCAGTGGTGCCTGTCAGTGAGCCCCACGGAAGCTGTGGCTTCATTAAAGCTCACCATGTGACCTACAATATGGGGGTGTTTGGGGTAGTCCCCTGACTTGAAAAGATGCTATATAAGAACAGACCAATTCACATTTCTAACAAGTGGAAAAGCAGAAACAGAATGGCAACAATGTGACAACACAAGACCAGAGAAAAGGAAAATAACCACAAACAGCTAAGGATAATTACCTGAAAACATCAACAGCTGTATGTTATCAAGAGCGTTTTAATTCCAAATTAACTGAATAAATATTAATGCCTCATTAAATCAAAAACTCCATATTTGAAAACATTTTTTTTACTTAGCTTGTCCTTTAATTATTAACTTAATCTTTTCATTTATTACTTAAAAAAGCGATGTGTAAAAATTACTGAAATGTACTGACATAAATGGAATGTATAATCTATTTATGTTATTTATAACCAGAACAAAAAACTGCATAATTGCACCATATATATTAAAGGCTAGAGATGGGACGGCTAGCTCAAGTGGGAAGTCATCCTCTGCAAACGGAAGCCTTGGTTCATATCCCAGCTGAAGGGAATGGGCCTTAGGCAAAACTCTACACACTGACGCCTGCTTTGGGGAGTGGCGGCCAAGTGGTTAGAACATGCGCTTGGAATCCTGAGCTTATGAGTTCAAGCCCCACTCCCACAGAACAAGACCCTTAACCCCCTCACTGCTCCCCGGGTGCTGCACAATGGCAGCCCAGTGCTCCCAAAGGAAATTGATTAAATGAGAGTTAATTTAATTGCTCTAAACTTGCGACTTGTAAAGACAATAAAATGCTGGGGGGGGGGGATTCCATGCCTCAATTTGCTTGGAAAAAATGACATCAGCCCTGGTTATTTTTTTGGATTTTGTTTCCCAGCAAAAGCTTAAATATTTTTTTAATTTTTGCAGCTTCATAGTGAACGCATTATGGTGATATATTGTTTACAGTAATCCCATTTAGAAACTTAAGAGTTATTTTTAGTGGGTTTAATATTTGCTGTAAAATGACTTTTTTATTTTATATACTCTAATAATCCCAGAGGGAAATTACTTCTCTGCATTTAACATCCATCCCCTTGGGGAGCAGTGGGCTGCCATTGTGCAATGCCTGGGGAGCTGTGTGAGGTTCAGGGTCTTTCCTCAGAGACCCAGAGTGGCAGTCTGTGGTAGTGGGGGATTTAATTCACAATCTCAGGATTCAAAGCCCTGTGCCCTAACCACTAGGCCACCACTCCCCAAAGTTTTTTGCTTCAATACTTAGTTTGACATTTATTATCTTTGAGTTTTTTTGTTTTTTTTTCCGGAAATACCTGATATTTTATGTTGCTTTTTGAAAAGCTATTTCTTTATAAATGTGAGCTAAAAGTATATAGAAAAATATTCTGTGTTCTGAACTTCTATATCAATGTGTTTTTTTTGAACCGTGCTTTTTTTTTTTCTCACTGTTTACATTTGATCGCTGCTGCACTTTAAGAAATGGAAAAGTACAAAACAAAATTTAGTTCTGTATACACTCTGTGTGACAAACTGACAATAAAAGTTGTTTAAGTTATTATCACCTAAGAACTGAAAGACTAAAGCGTGCATTAGAAATGCTATTAATAATTACATAGGTGTGTTTTCACGTTTGAGGAGGCAGACATCTTTTACACTAGGGCTGCGCAGATCTGATGAACTAGTGACTGTGGAGATTGCTGCAAAGGAACTGCAGCATGTTAGGCCTTTATACAATCCTACACAGACTAAACAAACATTATTTATAAAATTATCTTTGTAAACTAGACTTAGACCGGTGATGACCAGCAACCACCCTGTTATTGTGACACCTACCGAAATCTAGTGCCATTGTTGCGTTTTAGTTTGTTTTTTTTCTGAGCCGACTCAAATCTTTTTCCTGACCTTGGTCCATGCTTGTTTTGGTCAGAGTGCCCAGAACAGGGGGGTGATTAACCTGGTCAGCAGAGATAAGGGGAGACTGCCTTCCTGAGCTCAGGCAGAAGCAGAGAAGAAATCAGTGTGAGAAAAGCAGCTGAGAGAGCTCCAGAACTGAGACGAGCCAGGTATGCCGCCCTCTATGACAAAGGAACCACAGCGGTAGAGACAGAAGCCTGTCGCTACTAGGTTAGGAAGAGGACTGAGGAGAACAACTCAGAGAGGCGTGCTGAGAAAAAATACTGATGGGCAGGAAGAGGCTACTGCTGGCTCTGGCTAATTAGAGGCCTAACCACAGAGGATTGAAGCAGAACAGTGGAAGATTGAATTAGTCTTCGGGGGAGAGATGTCCGAATTTTGCCTTTGTTTCTAAGCTTTGCCCCTTGGTTACTGTTGCGCAGGGGACAAATTCATATTTGAATAGAGACAAGCATTATGAGAGCGAAATATTTAAAGATCTATGTACTTTTTCATTGGTCTTTATTCTAAAATAAACATTATGCAATTTAGGGATTCTTATAGTAGAAAGTAAATAATGTTTAGTATCACCTCTTGTGAGCTGGAAGAAATAAAATCTTGAAAGTTAGACAAAAGGATTTATTAAGCTTGGCAGAGGATGATCAGCCAGTTGTAGTTTATTAAGTAGCGAGGAGCAAATAATATGGAGCACTCCGCAGACTCAGATCTAAGTGCGAGCAAAAAAACATTTCTGCACAAACACAGCTGGAAGAGCAGAGTTTGTTCAAATTTAGCTTGCAGTGCTGAACCAGTAAGGCAGCAGGAAGAACCCAGGTAACAGTCCAGAAATAACAGAACAGGCAAATAGACCAAAAGGTGCAGCTGAAAACTCAGAATTCAGAGGTTAGAAACAGATAAGGAACCCACAGAACTAAACACAGGGAATGCTAAAGTTAGTCTTGCTAAGAAGGTTGAATAATGTAGCACCAAAGCCTGGGGTCCAGGGGCTTAAATACCAACAGGAACAGGGGGATGTGATGAGAGTTTATGAGCAGAGGGTGGAGCAAAGCAGAGGAGAGTAGCAAGGAAAAAACCCAGCCTAAAGGTGCCAAGATCATTACGCAGATAGATATGATAAACCAATCTACTGTGTTCTTTTAATTCCTACAAAAATATTCAAGTCTTTCTAATAGAATATTGTGATCAGCTGTATCAAATGCAGCACCAAGATCTAACAAGACAATTACAGATACAAGTCCATTATCTGAGGCCATGGGAATATCATTAGTGACTTTCACCAGAGCAACTTTTTTTAAATCATAGCTTGTTTTAAAGTAGTTGCCAACAGGAACCATTGTTCCTGTACTGTAGAACACGGCCCATGTTCTTGCTGCTAAAATCAGTCTGTATCTGGAAGTCCCACAGGATCATTCTCTACAATGTTTGGAGGTGTTTGCCACTTTGACCTTGGGGTTTCCCACCCATACTCTGTACAGATGTTCCTCTATACTATTCCAGCCACTTGGTTACGGCGCTTCATGTAAGCTTCTCCTGCCAGCATCTTACACCCTGCAGTTATGTATATATATATATATATATATATATATATATATATATATATATATATATATATATATATATATATATATATATATATATATATATATATATATATATATATATATATATATATATATATATACATATATATATACACATACACATATATATATATATATATATATATGTATATACACATACATACATATATATATATATATATATATATATATGTATATATATATATATATATATATATATATATATATATATATATATATATATATTTATATATATATATATATATATATATATATATATATATATATATATATATATGCACCCATTTCTGATTTGATCTTTACATTCTTTTCATCTACTTTGGAGAGCTAAACGACAATTTCATAAAATGCTCTAATCTATAGAGAATTGGTTATAAATAAAAATTGTAACAAAAACAATCTTTAATCCAAACAGAAAGGATTTTCTTACTTTGAAAGATTGCAGCATAATCTTGCCTCTTAGGATTAAAGTAAAAATGCAATTAGCATCTATGCTATTTGTTACGAGCTAAAGAAACATGATTCTCTAACATTCATGCAAAACATTGAATCAATGGAATTATTATTTTTTTTTTTTTTTTGGTATATTATTCATTTCTGTTAGGGATATAGATGTATATGATATGATAATATTTTGATACCAATTCTATACTTTGATCACAAGTGAGTCTGTCAGTTTTTAAGTGTTATTTTGGCCCCAGCCATGGATGGACTGAAGGATAGAAGACACTGATAAAGACTAAATTCAATTAAAGCCACAAGTGGCATTGTGCGGCCCTCGCAGCTCGCACCGCCTGGTATGTTGCGATCGCTGGAACCAAGCGACCTCCACCTCCATGCTCCTTCCCAGCCTGTGCTCCTGCTCTTCAGCCTATACCTGCTGCTGCTTCTCTTTATCCTCCCCCTCCTTCTTATTCTGCTGCTGCCACTGTTTCTCCTCCACCT
>NW_024038793.1:0-11327 GCF_016077235.1 Cyprinodon tularosa
TCCACATATATTTCAAAATTTTAAAAGGACTTATTCAATACCACGTCCTCAACATTTTACTTCCCATCCTTAAGCTACTAATTTTTTTCTTCAAACCAGATAAGATTAAAGTTTTTTTCTTTGTAATTTCTTTTCTACTTCGACTAATTTCATACTTTTCAGCCTATGTTTGTGAACTTTGGCTTCATTCGCTCTGTTTCTGGACAGGAATTAAGCTTTTCTGTTTGCTGGTAATTCATAACACGCCTGACATGTTTCTGGAAAGTAGGTAAACCCCCCCTTCAAAATTTCTTTATACATTTTTCTAGAAACGTGGGAGACATTATATTAAGACCCTTCTAGTGCCCACATTCAAGACATTTTTGATATCATGTATGGTTTGGCTGTGCAGATTTTAAGATGAGTTTGTTTCTGCCATTTTACTGCCAAATGATTCTACCCTACAAAATCTTCAGATGATTCAATTGTTTTCTGCAGTTTGAAGTTTCTGATGACTTCCTATCACATTTTCATATGTTATGCAGGTAATTTCAGCTTTTTTCATTCAGCAAAAGCATTCCCACTTTGATGTTTCTCCGAAACAGCTTTTTCTAGTTATAAACTGTTTTGGCACAGTTTACTAATGAAACAGAATAATCTCACTTTTCCTTTAAGTTTCCATAAAAATATATTTATTCTGAGGAATGTAAGCCCTTAATACATCTCTCTCTCTCTCTCTCTCTCTCTCTCTCTCTGTTCACTGTTATAATAGAAGAAAAGTGTCAGTATTTCTCCAACTTGTCATAAATCATGCAGTTATAATGTAACAACTCTTGCAAGATGTACGTTGATAAAAAATGTAATGTTGAATAATTATTTAAACTTTTCCTGCTTATGAGTCCAGTTCAAATTATTGAAATAATAGAAGGAATTAGTTCTACTGCATAACTGGTTATTTACTGTTAGCTATCACTTTAAAAATAACAAGAAAAAAATGAAAACAGAGTGTTAGAGAATAAAGAATAATATTTTATTTTCATAGGGTTTTTACGGCCACCTAAATGAGCAGCAGCCTTGGGAAACAGCAGGCTGACAAATTTCCTTTTTCTAAGATAAAAAGAATCACAGCTTTCAGGCTGTTCTTATGGTTATACTTTCACCTGAACCAGTCCATTCTACCATTGCTTTCCCCACACCATGATGCTGCCACCAACATGTCTTATGCTGGGAAAGGTGCCTTTAAGGTGAAGTGTGGTGCACTCAGATCAGAAAGCTGATTTTACTATAATCTTACCTGAGCAGCTTCTTCCACATATTTGCTGTTTTCCCTTCATGTCTTGAAGCAAACCCCAAACAGGACTTTCCATGACTTTTAATCAAAAAGTATATCAGTGGGGTAAAAAAAGTCAGTAATGGATGTCAGCAGCTCATCTGATGTTACCATATGCAGAAGCTGCATTAAATTCTCAGTTGAAATACTGCTTTATTACAGTTGGAATGACTCTACTTTTAATATGGATCCATTGTTTATCCAATCCAATGAAATAGCTCTATACCTTGCAATGTGAGTAAAGGAATCATGCTTGATGTAAACACTGTTAAAAAAAATTAACGAATGAACACAGATATAAATCATCAACCACTGCTTTCAATATCTGATCCAGCTAATTACTCAACATCTGATCCGATATCCAATCCCAGTACCGTAAAAGTTCATCTTTATTAGATGATTCTCTGAAGGCAACTAAATGCACCTTTTTCAGGTATCAGAGAGCAAGAGGTTGAATAAACACTAATTTTCACTAAATTTTTTTCCTTCCAGTTCAGTTATGTGTTGATTTGAATCTGCCTATTCTCATAAAGTATATCAAACCAATACAACATTTGTTTTTTAACTTCATAAAGTCAGAAAATGTGATTGAAGAAGGATAGATTCCTTCACAAAGCTCTGTAGTCCCCATTTAAAAGCAAAGGTTCTTCACCATGGTTGGGTTGAATGCATTCAACAGTCTAAAGTCTTTCTTCTCACTTCTTAGCGTATCACAGTCACCCTGACTTCAGCTCATAAGTATCGCACTGTAACACATTACAGGCTGGATCTGATGTTTGGTCCACTTCCTCATCGCTATGCAAGGTGTTCTGTTATTCACATCACTCCCAGCCTCCTCTTCATCCTCGAGTGGCAGCCTAACGCTTCCTTTTTCCTTTGTTCCCCTGGCTCCCGCAGAAAGAAACAAAACCCACATGTGAGCAATCCAAACAAGTGAAGTGTACATAAAATGGGTGACGGCAGCCTCTGAAGTGTACATCAGTTGCACAAGTGAAGTGATCACAGACATTAAACATTGCTGCGCTTTGAAGATTATGTCCTCCTTTTCTTTGCAAATGTATTTGCAATGCATAGATAGGATACATACTTAGAGGCAGAGAGGATGGGGAAGGAAGGAGAGGTACAGTTTGACCTTTTAATCTGTCCTGCAGAGATGACGAGGGACCAGATGAGAGGAGATATCAGCTGAGGAGAGGTGAAGGAGATGAGGAGGCTCTGGCATGGCTGGAGCCCCCTCAGTGGTTGAGGATCCTAGGGCCCTTTAGACAGGCGCCAGCCCAGCAGGGAACCAGAGACAATCGCACAGCACCAGATCCAATGCACAGAGATGGAGGGATGTGCGGAGATGAGGAGTAATATTGGGGAGGGGTGAAGAAGGGAGCCCAGGGTGAAGGTGTGGAAAGGTCTAAGACGGAGCAGAAAGAATGCTGAATCAGGGACGCATTGGAGAAACAATCAAGAGAAGGTGAAGGAAGACGTGAAAGGGAAGAAAGTGCCAGGGAAGGACAGATAGCATATATTTCCCTCTGTAGCAGTATTTATCGCCAGCCCAGATCGTGGCGTACGAACAGTGATCCAAGTCAACCATCTGCTGGGGCTAGATAAGCCTGGGAGAGCTGTGCATTGAACTGTCACTCAGAGAGGCGCACAGAGAAAGGAAAAGAGAGGAGGGGAAACAGAGGAGAAATGAAGACAGAACATGAGAGAGCAGGAGACGTGGAAAAATGAAGGAAAGGGAGGAGGGGGGGCTGTGCAAGGTAGGAGAAATGGAAAGGAGAAGATTGTGGCAGGTTCTCTTTAAGGACTTAACGTCAAATAGATGCCCGGCGCTGTCCCGTCTGATCTCCCAATAATCCCCCAGTTAATAGGGGGAATCATAAAAAAATAAATACATCAGACTGCTTCTTTTGGTTTCATGTGCTTCAGCCCACGTTTTGCATCCTGCCACACGACTCCTTATCAAGCACATGGTGACATAAGGCTGTTTGCTTCCTGTCACATGTGTGCTCATGTCAAATATTTCAAAATTAGGTATTTGACGTTTGAAACAAGGGTGTAATTCACATTTATCTGCACACTTAGGTTGTCATAGGTGTATAAGTGCTGAGAGCGACCTGCTGGCATGTTTCATGCAGGCGGTTAAAGGTAAACCCTCCTCAAGCATGCGTAACTCAGGATGACAGTATTTGCTTATATATGGTTGCAGAAGAGAAACAAAGTGGTTCAAGCCTTGCTTTATACCCACAGATCTGTGTGCTTAGTGTGCTACTGTGGGGTGTGACTTAAAGCCAGGAGGGGGGTCAGGCAGGGGAGTGGTGGGGTTAGAAAGGGATTAGCTGAGGCCAGTTGGATCATTTTACAGCCGGAGGACCCCCCTTCACCCTCTGCAGTCTCCTGGACAATGAGGATTAAACTCCTCTTGTTCCTCAACTCTGAAAAAATGGCAGGACGACAAAGACGCTTATTCCTCCAGGGTCCCCCCCTGGATGGAGGATGGAGAGGAGAGGAGAGGAGAGGAGAGGAGAGGAGAGGAGAGGAGAGGAGAGGAGAGGAGAGGAGAGGAGAGGAGAGGAGAGGAGAGGAGAGGAGAGGAGAGGAGAGGAGAGGAGAGGAGAGGAGAGGAGAGGAGAGGAGAGGCAGGGGGTCTATCAAAAAATTAATCCCTTCACAGTTTCCTCTGGGTGCAAAGTGAGATATGAGGCAGACATGTCTAATGAAACGCTACAATCATCTAAGGGCAGGGCGATAAAAGCTTATATTAAACTAATGGAGACCATCATTACTGGCTCTATTAGGAGGATTGAGATTTCTGTGTTCTCCTTTGGTGATCTGCATGAAACTAATACCATTTTTTTTCTCCTGTCATGTTCACATAAACGTGTCAATATTGAGGGATTCTTCGAAAATGGAAGGTGGAAGGAAAAAATTACCTAAATAAACAAAAACTTAACTTTGATGTGATCACAGTTCAACATTATTTTTCCTAATTTGCTAATTTAGTGGGGAAAAAAGATCAACTTTTCTATACCAGAGTTTTACCACAGCTCCCATTCCAGGCAGCTTTTAGGAATGACTACCTATGAGCTCCTTTAGGCATGCTGATATCTAAAGGTTTCTGTAACACCTAAGGCAGCACAGAGAAGACTGCGTTAAAGGTTTTTATTCAATTAATGAGATTGCTTATGCTTTTCCATTGCTACCCCTGCATCAAAGTCAGATTAGACTGAATGTACCACTTAGTCATCCTTCTGGAAGACATAACCTACATAAGGATCTCTGCAGCTCCTCCAGAGTTACCGTACAAATTATATAAAATAAAAGACAGATATACCTGACTATTTAAGTTAAATAAACTTAATTCAACCTTGAAGTATCTGTTTTATTGTAATAGATTATTATTATGATTAACATCTCTAAATGTACCCCTATTTCCAATAAAAAAAAAAAAACACTTAACAAACAATAATCAAATGCAAGGAGATTACATTTATGGAATTTGGGAAATTATAAGCTGTATATGTGTTTTCTAAACTTTTCAACAAACCCTAGTAAAGCTGTGTAAAAAAAATAAATCTACATTTTAATGCAGAGCTATGATCTCATAACTGACCATGTGACCTTTATTGAGTGTAATTATTCACTGGGCCAAAATGATGTTTTATGAAAAAATACATAATTCAGTTAGGAGTATGTCCACCAATAATTTTCACTAAATATAACAGGCTTCAATTCTTTTAGCTTGATTTAAACTTTTTTTTAACCTATAAATATGATGAAACATCTAAGCTCTTTATTTTAGTTTCTTTTCAAAATATCTCACTATCCTCCTTTAAAATAACAGGTGTGCTGACCTTAGGATGGTTAGGATGGTAGGACAGATAATAAAAAGTACAGAGTTAGCAAAGAGTGGCATGTTGGACCTAATAATAAATGAAATAATAAAGAAAAGCCTTAGATGAGGTCATCTATATCGTTTTTTGGTAGGGGGAACTGTTTGTTGTGATTAGAATGGATTAGGGTTAAACTTTTTAGCTACAAATTGTTTGTTTGTTTTGAGGTAAGACAAAAGATGCTCTTGTGAAAAATCCCATTGGATCTACTTCTAAGGATGGTGTGTCTCAGAGACCCTGAGAACCTTTTTGGAAAACATGACATAACAAACCAAAAGATCTTAGAACTCAACAGATGGTTGAAAGCAGATGGCCATATTAAAATATCAATTTTTAGACCTTAATTAGTGTTCTTGATGAAATAGAGACATAGTGGAAAAAGGATTGGTCTTAGATTCCCTCAATCTTAGATAAAGGAGACAAAAATATGCCTCCCTACTGGTAAAAGTTCAGTGCTCATAGTATTGAGATCAGAAATGCTTGAAACAATTGAAAGTTTTGTCTTGTCGTGATTCGGGGGATAAATTTATTGGTCCCAATCCTTGTGAGTGGGACAATGAAGAAGAAAGACAAAAGAAACAGAAGTGCCTCGGACTTAATCTGGGAATTGAAAACGAGGTAGTTGTAGGAATGTAAAGAGGGGAGTGAAAGAAAGAGGGCCAAGGAGGAGGGCGAGAAACACAACAGAAGCAGGGGGATTCAGAGGAGGAGCGAGTTCTCCCCCCTTCTAAAAAAAAAGGTTCTTTTCGATTTGGGGTTTAAAAAAAAAAAGAGCAAAACATAAGCCTCTTCTCGCCTCCTGGACGTAGTGTCAAACCCAATCACTGTCTGTTCTGGCACTACTGTTCGTCTCCCAGGCTCTGGCTCACAATAGAGACGAGCCTCGGCCACTACACCTCTCGCTTCCAATCTGCCTCCTCCAGGACAGGCCTGAAAGCAGCGCAGATTTTCGCATTCTCATAAAAAAAGTCCCTAGGTGGTGAAAATTGGATTAACTGGAAAAAGAAAAAACAAAAAAACACACCCTTCAATGTCTTTAAACGAGCTCATGTTGATTTTGATGGATATTATCAGGTCTGTATTACTCAAAAGCTGGAATCCTTATGGCTGAGGATAAACGGCTGAGTGTAGGTAGTGGCATTGTGCTTTAAGATTCTCAAGAATGAGACTTTGTGTCGGGGGTACATACATAAGGACACAAACACGGATAAACTGCACAGAGATTATTATATCAAACAATCCCTGAGCTGCATAGTCCTGCGCTAATAAACGTGAGCAACAAGGCTTGATCTTTAAAAACCTTGCCACAGCAGAAAAAAATGTCTGTCTTGAATAGACAACCCTCTAAATCGCATTGTTGAGTAAATCCTGCATTAAAAGGACAGGGTTACTCTGTATTTATACTGTTGAAGACTTTGGTTAAGCTGCTACTGCTGCCACTTTGCAGCTCGGGCCTCTTCGAAGCCCAAGTAAATCCATCTCTCAGAGGCCATCTTTTTTTTCTCCATCACACGCTTCAACACTCTCCACCCGACCACCACCGCCCCCACGCCCCCGGCCAGTGTTTACCCTTCACCGAACAATGGCTGGTTACTGGCAATTAAACAGCATTTTCTGAGGAATCCGCGGCTCTGGTCTAATGGCATTACTGTTGGATGATTCAATCCCTGAATAGTCAACAGGATTTTGCCTCTCACCAGGAAAATACGGCTTCATCGAATTAGCCGTATTACATAGATTTGCCCAAAGCTGATGATTCAGGGTTCACAGATTACTGCTCTTTTAAAGATTTCGACAGGACAAGAGAGGGATGGATCCAAAGCTTCATTGCACCTTTAGTGTTGTTGTGTTTTTTCTTTTGCTGAAGATGTAATTACCTGCTTTTCCAATCCCATTTTTTCCAACATAAACTTTAATATCAGATGGTGAGAGACTCGTGCAAGCAACAATGCCGGTGCAAACTGCACATTGTGCCCTTTGACCTTTCAAGGGTCGACTCGAACTAGGCAGCTCAAGGAACCAAGGAGATGGGCCAAGTCCATTATCTCACAATGAAGGACTAATTACGGGGCCAGCAAGCCTCAAATCACACGGCAGCAGACTGTCTGTCTGTGTCTGCCGCTCACCCAACATCTTAATTGCTCTTTTATTCTCTCTATGTTTCTACAGTGCCTTTCCCTGCGACTCACTATTCCTCTCGCCTCACTCATTCCGCACATAAAAGCGAGATGCTAATTGCTTGCTATGGAAATATTGGTTCTGTGATTACCCAGGCACTGGGTTTGGCTGGCCTATGTTTCCCTCTGTCTGTATGAGGGGAACTGTTGAACCGCTGTTGTAAAAAAAACAGAAAACTGCAGCTGTGAAAGAAAATGCATTTGTGCATGGAGCAGGGATGTAGTCTTTGTGCTCTGCAGGCAAGCCCTTAAAATGCTTTGCTGGTTCAGAAAGTTGACATTGAATGATGGCACAGCTAAACTGGTCCAAGATGTTTCACTCTGCAATAAAGTTAGAAAGAAATCTACTTTTTGGCTTGAATATCTCTACTGATGACTTTTTTCTAGGTCTTTATGTTCTCCATCACTCTGATGATTAAGAAATTTATTAGGAAATGTCTAAACAACAGCTGCATATTCATATTCAGTAATCTGATAGGTCCCTTGGAGCTCATGCACTAATAAATCCAAGCAGCTTCTGTAGACACCATTAATAACGACATGCTATTAGATTTTTATAGTTGTGGTGTACCTCAGGGTGTACCACTCAGTCCCTATCTTTAATATTAATTGTTAGGATTCCAGTTTGTGTGGGTTGTTTTTGTGTTTTCCTCTCTCCACCACCAGGTGGTACCCTTTCCTCGTTGGGCCTCCCTGCACACCTGTGGCTCGTTGGGTCATGACAGGAGGAGTACTTGAGCAGTGGGCTGTCAATACCTCGACGCCAGAGTGTTTGCCAGTATTGGGTACTCTAGCCAAACTGAGTTTAGTAGAGTCTAAACCTAAGCATTGTTTCTGAGTCTGATCTTGTTTTTGTCTTTGCTCTTCGGCAAGAAGCCTTCCTGTGTAACTGGATAGCCTGGACCTTCTCCCCCTGGAAGGATTTACTGAGTTCACAAAGAGCAGGGGAAAAACTCCATATGATCCTTTCAAGTCCTCATCTGGAAAACCAAGTGACAGTCCGCTCCCTTACTCTTCTGGGTCCAACGTGTGTCTGCCTGTCCGCTCTCCAACAAGTTCCCTCTTCTCTGGATTTAACCCCCACAAAGTAGATTCAGGGATTAACTAAGAGCCCCCCAGACGTGAGTTTCTCTCCAGCATATTCAAGCCTCAGTCATTTTTCCTACAGTCCCTGAACTGATCACTGTGGTCCCCCCTTCAGACTTTCCGGTTCCGGTTCACCAGTCCGCTGAGTTCCAGCTTCTTCTTCAGTGTTTTTATACACTCACCGGCCACTTTATTAGGTACCCCATGCTAGTAACGGGTTGGACCCCCTTTTGCCTTCAGAACTGCCTCAATTCTTCGTGGCATAGATTCAACAAGGTGCTGGAAGCATTCCTCAGGGAGTTTGGTCCATATTGACATGATGGCATCACACAGTTGCTGCAGATTTGTCGGCTGCACATCCATGATGCACACCAAATGTCACCAGATCTCAATCCAATTTGGATTGAGATTTGGTGACTGTGGAGGTCATTTGAGTACAGTGAACTCATTGTCATGTTCAAGAAACCAGTCTGAGATTATTCCAGCTTTATGACATGGCGCATTATCTTGGTGAAAGTAGCCATCAGAAGTTGGGTACATTGTGGTCATAAATGGATGGACATGGTCAGCAACAATACTCAGGTAGGCTGTGGCGTTGCAACGATGCTCAGTTGGTACCAAGGGGCCCAAAAAGTGCCAAGAAAATATTCCCCACACCATGACACCACCACCACCAGCCTGAACCGTTGATACAAGGCAGGATGGATCCATGCTTTCATGTTGTAGACGCCAAATTCTGACCCTACCATCCAAATGTCGCAGCAGAAATCGAGACTCATCAGACCAGGCAACGTTTTCCAATCTTCTATTGTCCAATTTCGATGAGCTTGTGCAAACTGTAGCCTCAGTTTCCTGTTCTTAGCTGAAAGGAGTGGCACCCGGTGTGGTCTTCTGCTGCTGTAGCCCATCTGCCTCAAAGTTCGACGTACTGTGCGTTCAAAGATGCTCTTCTGCCCACCTTGGTTGTAACGGGTGGTTATTTGAGTCACTGTTGCCCTTCTATCAGCTCGAACCAGTCTGGCCATTCTCCTCTGACCTCTGGCATCAACAAGGCATTTCCGCCCACAGAACTGCCGCTCACTGGATGTTTTTTCTTTTTCAGACCATTCTCTGTAAACCCTAGAGATAGTTGTGCGTGAATATCCCAGTACATCAGCAGTTTCTGAAATACTCACACCAGCCCTTCTGGCACCAACAATCATGCCACATTGAAAGTCACTCAAATCACCTTTCTTCCCCATACTGATGCTCGGTTTGAACTGCAGGAGATTGTCTTGACCATGTCTACATGCCTAAATGCACTGAGTTGCCGCCATGTGATTGGCTGCTTAGAAATTAAGTGTTAACAAGAAATTGGACAGGTGTACCTAATAAAGTGGCCGGTGAGTGTACATTCAATAATCCTGTTAAACTTTTCCCCTTGGCCTCTGAGTGGTTTTTTGCATGTGGGTCAGATCACTAAAACCATTTATGACATTATTATCTTTAGTGTGATGTTGTGGTATAGAGTAAGAGAAAGTATGTGATGTTTCTGAAGCAGACATATTTATCAAAAGTATTAATGTTTATTATTCCAGTAATAAAGTATAAATCCTACTGTTTAAAAACGCTTTTGTAGAAGTTAGAGTATCCGCCTAAGCATTTTAACACCATACAGTGTTTCACATACAGGTCAGAGGGTTGAATCAAAGTTTCCTTTGGCAAGAGCCCCTTCTTCCATACTTTTGATATATTTCGTACATAGCTTCTGGTAAAATGCAAAACTTGCAGCTTTCCCATTTGATAAACCTTGGATAGTCCAGAATCTCCACTGGTTAATTAATTATCAGTTTGGTCCCCCTAATTAGGCCCGAGCAGCGAAGGCTGCAAGAGCCTATTGTATTTCGAAAGTTTCTTATTATTATTATTATTATTATTAGGCCCGAGCAGCAAAGCGCTGCGAAGGCCTATTGTATTTTGAAAGTTTCTTTTTATTAGGCCCGAGCAGCGAAGGCTGCAAGAGCCTATTGTATCTGTACTATTTCTTATTATTAGGCCCGAGCAGCGAAGGCTGCAAGAGCCTATTGTATCTGTACTATTTCTTATTAGGCCCGAGCAGCAAAGCGCTGCGAAGGCCTATTGTATTTCGAAAGTTTCTTATTATTATTATTATTATTATTATTATTATTATTATTATTATTATTACGATTCTTGTAGCACTTTGAACGCATTTTACGGGGACTTCGCATATTCAAAAACTCAGGAAAACTTGGCAGTAAATTGTCCCCCGCGTGAAATAGCCGTTCTATAATGGAATCCAAAATGGCCGACCCCAAATTACGCCACAGCGCCACCTAACGTGAGTTGGGGGAAACTGTAAGTCCCAGAGATTTGAATTTTGGCACATAGGTAGATCTCATCAAATCATGAAAAAAAGTCTCTTGGAGGTATGCCCTAAAACCCACAGGAAGTCAGCCATTTTGGGTCAAAGTGCGATTTTTGGCCATTTTTCATTTTCGCTCATGTCGAACTTTAACGAACTCCTCCTAGGGATAATGAGCTATCGGCTTCAAACTCGGTCATTATGCAGTTAAGGCATTAGAGATTAAAAGTTATCAAAGGTTTTCGTTTTTGAGCATGTTTAAGGGGTCCCCAGGGGCCCCAAAGTTAGGCTACTTTTGAAGAATTTCAAAGTTGAATAACTTTCACAAAAAAAATTCAAATCAAACCAAGTTTGGCAGTAAGGAGCCCCTTTGGGTGCTTGACCATACTGGATGGTCAAATGATGACATCATCTAAGCCCCGCCCCCTGAGGGCAGAAAGTCACTTTTTTCACTTGGGAGGGTCCCTTTCAGTCATTTTAAACACCAGCACCTGAAAACCCTT
>NW_024038794.1:0-32500 GCF_016077235.1 Cyprinodon tularosa
ATAAACATATTTACATAAAATGATTAGGTTTAAAAATAATAAAAAAAAAATTTTAATTATAATTTGGTTTAACTGCCATGTCCCCTTTTCTGTGTTCTTCTGAAATCAGTTTATGATTATAATTTAAAAAAATGAATTATTCAGTTTTAAGTTATTAATAAATAGTACAGTCTGTGTGGTTCAAAGTACTTTAATACTGAAATAAATAAAAAAAACAAATTGAATCAGCAGAGATATCTGGAAGAGGGTCCAACGGGTCTCGTCAGAAAGAACCTGAACGACATGCAGACTGCAGTGAGTGGGCGGAGCCAAGATACCTGGACAGGTGAGGAAGAGTTTGGACAACATCCTGAGGTATTTATTTGCCCTTCTAATATTTAGTTTGGATTTCATGCGATGGATCATCATAACATAAACTCTTTATGGAGAAATATGCCCAGTGCAACCGGCTGCTTTCAGAGATAACCTAATGTCTAGATACCTGTTGCCTGAAGGCCTTTTAGGTTTGTTGGAGAACATTCTAGAAATAACCCGACAGGAAAACCAAGGAACAGAGCAGACATTGATGCATGTTGGTGGTAAACTTCAATATAGCAGTATCTGACCTCTAACATCAGGCAAGTGCAGCGTCTTGCCCAATGACACAGAGACGTACGGAGCTGCAGCTTGAACAGACAAATCCCTCCTCCTGAGCCAGCTTATGCTACCGTAGGGATGACTGAAAATGCTGCTGCAAACCCACAAAGAATTCACAGTGCCTCTTAGCTTCACTCTGGAGGAGCTGCAGAGATCTACAGCTCAAGTGGAATAATCTGTCAACAGGATAGAAATCAGTCATCCAGAAATAAGCCTCTATTAAAGTCTGAAATTTGACAATAAAACCCCATATTATTGGGAACTGCGTTTAATTATAATTGGGAACATTTATATTTAAATCTTTACCCTCATTTCAGTCTTTAAAATATGTGGATATTTATTTGTACAATCATTGCATCGTGACGGCACAGAGATGCTATGGATGGTGAGCTAGAATGTCCTGCCGCAGGGTCAGATTTTGTTTCTGAATGCTTTTAGTTTCACCCTAAATATGTAAAAAGTGAATTTTTAATGCAATTAATCTAAACCTTAGAAAAGAAGTGCTTTTTCTAGCTTTTAATTTCCCCACACATTCCAAATTAGTCAACTCTTATTCTTCAAAACTACTCAAAATAAGCCTAATTAAAGAGAAAAATGAAAAATGTTAAATATTTAAATGTTTTTCTGATCCTACAATAAAGGGGGCAAAATATAAATTACAGGCACTTCTGATATTGGTTTGTGAAGATTTTTAAAAGCCATTTAACATTTCCTACCACTTTACAAACCTGCAGTGCAATTGGATCCTTTGCAAATCATCTAATTTAAATACAGGAAAGTATGTGGTTTTAGCGTAACAAAATGTAAAAAATGGAACATGTAAAATCACACATCAGTTAAAAACGATCAATTTCAATAAGTATAATCAATAATAAGCATAATCAATATAATTTTTCCTAAATTTTCCTTGTTCAGACATTTACAAAAAGAGGTGCTTCAGCACAATAAAGGACAGGGAGTCAGGAGATACTTTTATTAAAATGAAATACAATTTTTAGAGAACTTTGCACATAAAAATCCCATTTTAATGACCACCTTATCTTCCCTTGAAAAAGCCTTAAATAAGCAGCCCAAGAGTGAAAGTATACGGAGAAATTATACAGAAACTCATCAAAACGCCTGAAAATGTCAGTTTAATTCACCTGCACCATAGCAACTGATGGTTTTCTTAAAGCTTGGCTAGAATCATCATTTTGACTTTGCCTTCAACTCTAAAACACAGAGGTAGGTACTGAATAAACTCTGCTCCTGGAACTACAGCATCAAATATGAAAACATAATCTAAGGTGGCTTTCCTTTAACAAAGAAGAACTTTAATAAAATTAACCATGCAGTGTGAAATCAGTGGAACGTCTTTGGCTTTAAAAGGGCAAATAAATATGAACTAAAATAACTAGAGCTGGTAAAAAAACAACTAAATGCTAAAAACAAAATTACAGCATCGAGCTAAACTGACATAATAAATAACTTCTCCAAGTCAATGCAGACTACAGTTGCTTCATGTAAAACACTGTACAAATCTTTACGTCTGATATTCCCTCTATGTTCAATGAGCTCATTTTGCTCCTCCAGAACAGATCTGATCACCCATTCAATGTGCAACAAGTTAACACTAATTATTAGTGTTTATGTTCAAATTAAAATCCTGTTTGTAGAATATAAAGAGGATAAAAGTTACAAAAAGTGCAAATAAATCCACATCATGGATTCTCTGAGATGATGAATATTTGGTCCAGCAGGTTAGGTCAGAGAGGATCAGCATAAAGGTGTCTCTTCTAAGAGTCCACAGAGATCCTGGATCAGCAGCTCAGCTTCTCCTGGTCAAAGGAACCTTTTCTTCCAGGTTGGTTTCAGCATGTGCTGCTCAAACTGAAGAAATCAAAACAAAGCAGACCAAGAATTTACTCTTTGACAAATGTTCTAAATATTCACCTTCCAGCTGAGAACCAGAAGGCTGAAGACCTGCGTCTCACCAGAGGGGTTTCAGTTTAAGCTTTGGCTTCTGGGACGGCCACCTTCCAATCTTCTTTGTAGCTTCCTTCCTGTCCGCTGCTCTGTCCAAATGTCATCCTTAATTACTGACCCCTTACATTCTTTATCTTTTTCAGTCTAGTTATGTCCATTGTCAATGTTTATACCTTTATTTTATGATCTAATTTACTATTGAATAGCTTTTGTTGTATTTTTTATTGCTTTTTTGCACAATTTTTTAACTAATATTTTTATTGTTGCCGAATATAAGAGATTCTACGGTTGTATTTTTTTATACATATATTGTTTAGATTTATTGTTTAGACGGGCGAACTTACGCTTCAACGTTGAGACCTGCTGGGTCGGAGGGCTATTTGGACTTCATTTTGACTACAGGTTCCTCTAATCAGCTTTAAAAGCAAAAGGAGAACATTTTAATAGAGTCGCCATTCAAAATGTATATATATATCTATATATCTATATATAGATATATATATACATATATAAACAACAAAAGAGTTGAAATTGCTAGACAAACCTTTTCACAGACTGCAGCTTCACCATGTCTATGTCCTTCAGGATTTCCAGCATGCTACGCATTTCTGCAGGCCTTGAAACCTCAACCATCTGCTCATCTTTCTTCTTCCTCTTCTCTCTTTTATCAGCTACAGTGATATAAAATTTACCTACAACTTTGAGTAAAATAAAGCTCTTTCTTATGAAAAAAAGTGGACTTTACTTCATTTGTTTAAATATACATAACTGACAACTTGGATGAAATTAAGTGAATGTCACTTAATATCTTCACAACTGATATGTTTTATTTAAAGTAAAATACACTTAACGGTAAAGTGATGTTTATTTGATGTTGCAGCATTGCATTTTACTCAAACAATTTGCATGAAAATACTAGCAATATATATATATAGTCCACCAGAGGGCCATATAAGGCTGTTAGCTGCTTCAACTCCTGATTAATGAAGCCTTTTTTATTGCTCTCTGTTGTTTTTCAACTTTTCTCCCTCCTTTAAAATAAAACCACTAGTTAAAGGACAGACACCCCCCCCCAAAAAAAAAAAAAATAAATAAAACATCACAGAGAAATCCATCTAACAATTCATCTAGCAAACTTGGAAGATATTGAAATACTAATATAAATAAAGTATCATATATTTGTAATTACACATTGTGGACAAACAACAACTTCTACTGGTGAAGCTTCATAGATATAAATATCTAGATATATCTTCCAGCACATAAATGTCACTGCGACAAAAACTGCCTGAAAAAAAAAAAACATGGAAATTTCTGTCACTCTATGATGACGAGAAGAGCAGGGCTGGAAGGACTTTAAAATTACTGGTGGTACAAGAAAATAAACTTTTTCATAAGGTTTATATTTTTTTTCCAATATAGGCTAATATAACCTAATATAACAGTTAAACTACAGTTTTTATTTTATATTGTTAGTCATTAGCTTCTCTATTTTAATTATTTAACACACACAAAAAAAGTCAGAGTCACACTAAGGAACCATCTGTCTATGTTCCAGGTTCTTACTTCCTGTCTGTTTAACATGAACTTCTGTTGGTATCTAACAGCAACCATAAGAGGTCTCCATGACAACTGCTCTGGTAATGCTAAGATATCTCAGATAATCAATACATCCAATCACAATAAGAATCGAGCCGATTTCAACATCTTTTTTGTATAATGAGGTGCAGTCTTTAAATGTGCTTCTATGGACATCATTTAACACTAAAGTGTCTCAAAAATGTTGTGTTGACTGGATTCAGGATTCCTTTAAAGGTATTATAATAATTATTGCAAGAAGTCTAAAGGGAAAAGACTGTATCAAAGAATATCTGATAAAAAGAAAGCTGTTTTCACAGGATGATTTTATTCATTACATTAATAAAGCTATACACAACAACCACATCTGGGCCTGATTACCTGCTCATCTGCAGAATCAAGAAGAAAATCTATAGAACCCATCTGACAACATGAAGTAGGATTGTCATGATGGGGTTCCTTAGAGTAAGCCCAAGATGCAGAACACACATGGAGACACTGGTAAAAGTCCAAAAGAGTTTATTAAAGGACACAAGCACATGGATATTAACTGGAACAGTTCAGGCGGGGGGCTGGTTCACTGGGGTCTGTGCAGGGAACGGGAGATGGCTGGTTAGCTGAGTTCATGTGAGGCTAAGCATCTAGCTAAATGCTTAGCAAGGCTGGCCTAGATCTGAGCTTCCAGCTCACTGCAGAGAACAACAGGGGAATTACACAAAGGATTCTTCAGATTGAGCTTCCAGCTCACTGCAGGGAACAACAGGGGAAATTCCACATGGGAACCTCTAGGGAAACTCCACAGAGAAGTCATCAGGCTTCATCCACGTAGGAATCTTCGGGTTGGCTCACCAGGGCAGATTAGCAGGTTAAGCTCACCTAGAGCTTCTGGCTGGAGACAGGTTTCCTGTGATGCAGCTCTCCCAGAGCTGCAGGCCAGAGACAGGTTACCAGTGAGGCAGCTCTTCCAGGGCTTCACAAGGAGACAGGAGGTTAAGCTCATCCAGAGCTTCACGAGGAGACAGGAGGTTAAGCTCATCCAGAGCTTCACGAGGAGACAGGAGGTTAAGCTCATCCAGAGCTTCACGAGGAGACAGGAGGTTAAGCTCATCCAGAGCTTCACGAGGAGACAGGAGGTTAAGCTCATCCAGAGCTTCACGAGGAGACAGGAGGTTAAGCTCACCCAGAGCTTCACAAGGAGACAGGAGGTTAAGCTCATCCAGAGCTTCACAAGGAGACAGGAGGTTAAGCTCATCCAGAGCTTCACGAAGAGACAGGATTCCTGTGAGGCAGAAACAGGGAAGAGTTAGAATCTGATCTCACACTAGAGATGACCAAGATTCTTCCAGTAACAGAGGCTCAGGTTGCTAACCAACTAAGATCAACACTGCGGCGTGGAATCAAGGTCAGGCAGGAGCTTATAAAGGAGAGGTCTTCTGATGAGAAGATTAGGACCAGGTGTGCAGGAAGGTTCCAGCTCCAGAAGACCCACGGCACACTCTGCTGGAGACAGAGGGTAATCTCCAGATTACCACAGTAACTCCAACCCTAAGGGAAAAACACAGAGCAGAAGAGGATCCTCGGCGCCCTCTGGAGGGCAAGCCTGAGGATCCTAACAAGGATAAAAATCTTCAACAGCAACACATCAGGCCTGGATCTCAAGAAGAGATGAGAAACAAGGTCACTGATATCTATATGTTTGGAAAAGATAAAGACCAAAGGAGCCAGGAAGCTGAACAGAACTACACCAACATTTGTGATTTAAAACATCCATTTAGTTTCATGTTTAACTCTAATGACTCTAGTTTTTTTGGATCAGTTGCTTCTTCAGGTTCCGTCTGGATCTTGCAGACTGTAAAATAGAAAGAGTTCTGGGTGTTAATACCATCAGAGACTGTAGACATTTCTTTGATGGTCCGATTAGCATCAGGAAGCTGCTACAGGTTAATTATTGAAAAAGTTGAAGTCATATAAAGTTATAACAGCTGATCTTTGCCCTGTTAGCGGGAACATTAAGACTGTTTTCAGAGTAACAAAAGCTTTCAGACTCAGAGGAACAACAGCGGAGAAAAAGTCCAGGAGTTTCTCTTCTACAGACCTGGTCCAGACAGCAGAGTTACATTATGAAGAAGTTCATGGGAAGAAACTGAGTGAGTCCATCTCTATTCCTTCATGTCTCTAAGCAGAAACTTAGTCTCCTGATGAGACACAAGTTTGATCCAATGAGACTGTAGAGCAGCTGGCTGTCAGTGTTAAGTAGCTGCAGGTTGTTCTGCATGAAATAAAGACCAACTGTTTATCTCCAGGAAACTCTCAGACAGGCTTCTCCATGTTTAGTTGGTGTTTTAGGTATGCAGAGCAGGCTGGATCCAGAAGACCTGAGTGGTCTGGAGGATTGATACACTTTTAGCAAGTCTGTGATGTATTTAGGTGCTAAGCCATTCAGGGATTTATAGACTAACAGAAGTATTTTAAAAGTCTAGGAATCAGGTATAGTTGAGCCCCTGTTGCATAGGTTTGTACCGGAGGGAGAGGACGCTGGCGTTGAATGTTCGCCGCTTCTCCACCGCTTCGCCGCTTCTCCACGGAAAAAGTTGTCGTTATCAACCGTCGTCATTTCTCGCTGGATTTTCTCCTGTGCTAGTCTGCAAGTTATGCTGTGGATTACATCGCTCTGTTTCCTGAATGTCTGTTTTGGAGCCGTGGGTCTGCTGTTAGCGGTTAGCTCCATGCTAGCTTCTCCAGGCTTGGCCGGCTCGTCGATGTTGACCTATTCCACCTCCCAGCTGATTAGACTTAACAACTACTCCATCCCACCCTGTGTTTCCATCTTAAAACGACTGGGTCTTCTGCGTAGACCCCGCTATGTCCATAGAGGCTCTCGGAGGAGAACTGTTTCTCATCAGCAGGCTGGATCTGGCGCTATGGCTTCCTTCTGGTCTACCAGACGTGTCGCGCAACGCTTTCGTCATCAGAATGCAGCGTCTGTGCTCCCTGATATGGCTGGAAGAACTCAATGCATGAAGGGGCAAGGAAAACGTGGAGTGGATTTCAGTCTGCTAAAACCTCTCCATGAGGCTTCCACTTCAACCAGTATTAAAATAGACCTTTTTAATGTTCAATCACTGACCAACAAATCCTGCCTTATTCATGACCATATTCTGGAGAAAAATGTGGACCTTATGTGCCTTACTGAAACATGGCACCCACCGGATGTGTACAGTTCGCTGAATGAAGCTTGTCCCCCTGGATACAGCTATCTGCAGAGAGCTCGCCGCAAGGGGCGAGGTGGTGGTCTGGCAGTAATTTACCGCAGTGATTTAAAATTGTCCGATCTGGCTCTTCAGGACTTTTCTTCTTTTGAATGCTTGGCCTTCAATCTCAAAGCCCCACTCCAGATGAATATAGCATTGCTTTATCGGCCTCCAAAACAACATGTTTCATTTAATTCAGAGATACATGACCTCCTAACTTTTTTCTGTGCCCGTTCTGTGAAAAATATTATTCTTGGAGATTTCAATATACATTTTGATAATTTTTCCTCCCCTCTGGCAGCAGATTTTAAGTCTCTTCTGGACTCACTTAATCTAACTCAGTTTGTTGATGCCCCTACACACAATAGGGGGCATACTCTGGACCTGGTGATTACAGACACTGTAACTATCAATAACTTATCTGTATATGACCTGGGCGTCTCGGACCACAGTATCATTTCTCTAGAAGTGCCTTCAACTTTGTCTGCTCCAAAATTTAAACGTCTTATTCAGTTCCGTGATTTGAAAAATATCTCCCCTGGGGCTTTGTCTTCTGCTTTTCATTCCTTGACTGCTGTCAATCATTCTTCTGTAACTGACTCTGTGGATTACTACAATCAATCTCTCCAGGAGCTTCTGGAGCTCCATGCTCCACTGAAGTCGAGGCTGGTGTCATTCTGCCGCTCAGCTCCTTGGTACACCGATGAGCTGCGGAACATGAAAGCCGTTGGACGTGCTATCGAGAGACGTGTAAAAAAATCAGGTCTCTCTGTACACAAGCAGGCATATAAGGAACATCAGAAAGCGTATGCCTTTTCTCTTAAGGAAGCACGGTCTAAGTATTATTCCAACATTATCAACAGCTGTCCGGGAAATTCCAAACAGCTTTTCTCGACAATAAAACATCTCCTTCATCCCAATCAACAAACCTAGGATGAGGATTCGACTGAAAAATGCAATCTGTTTCTCTCATTCTTCAAAAACAAAGTAAATTCTATTAGATCTCAGCTCCACAGCCTTCCTGATCTCCGGCTGCCATTCTACCCTTGTACACCATGGGTCCATGAGCTGCTTTGATGAAGTTGCAAAGAGTGAAGTGGAGAGCATCCTCAAGAAAATGAAGCCTTCATCCTGTGCCCTGGATCCCTGCCCCTCATCACTCATAAAATCTAATCATGCCGCAATAAGTCCGTTAATCACACAAATAATAAACAAATCACTGAAATCTGGTCATGTTCCATTGCCTCTTAAAACAGCCATCATTAAACCTCTTCTAAAGAAATCTACCCTGGATCCAGATATTCTTTCCAATTACCGCCCAATTTCACATCTTCCTTTTCTGTCAAAAGTGCTGGAAAAAGCTGTTGCCGCTCAGCTGCAGCTTCATCTAGAACAAAACTCCCTGTACGAGAAATTTCAGTCTGGGTTTCGTTCTGCTCACAGCACTGAGACCGCTTTGCTGAGAGTTACTAATGACATCTACATGGCAGCTGATGCTGGGTCTACATCTCTCCTTGTTCTCCTTGATCTAACTGCAGCCTTTGACACTGTGGACCATAACATCCTACTACACCGTCTTCATGTGGAGGTCGGTCTCTGTGACACCGTTCTGGACTGGTTTAAATCTTTTCTCTCCAATCGGCTGGAATGTGTTAGCCTAGGCAAGGCCAAGTCCCAGGCTGTCTCTGTCTCCTGTGGTGTCCCACAGGGGTCAGTATTAGGGCCCCTGCTGTTTTCCCTTTACATGCTGCCTTTGGGTCAAATCATAAATCGATATAACATCTCCTTTCACTGCTACGCCGACGATATACAACTTTATATTAGAACTGGAGCATCATCACCATCTTCACTTAATGCTTTCACTACCTGCCTGGAGGAGATAAGGAAGTGGATGACTCAGAATTTCCTTCAGTTAAACTGCTCCAAAACTGAGGCCATGCTGATCGGAACACCTCACCAGGTTCAATCTTCAACTATGACGACTGTTTTCTTTTCTGGACAAGACATCCCCTTTTCCACCATAGTTACAAATCTTGGAGTTAGAATGGATTCTCAATTTACTTTTGAAAATCACATTAAGCATCTGTCTAAAATCTGTTTCCTTCATCTTCGTAATATCTCCAAAATTCGTCCGTTTCTTTCTTTTTCTGATGCTGAGACTCTCGTTCATGCATTTGTCTCCTCCAGGTTAGACTACTGCAACTCTGTTTGTTGGAATCCATAAAAAACATCTTCAGAAGCTCCAATACATTCAAAACAGCGCAGCCAGGATTCTCTTGAGGGCCCGCAAATTTGCCCATATTACACCTATTCTGCATGACCTTCACTGGCTTCCCATCACCTGCAGAATTCAATACAAAATCGCGCTCATCACCCATCAGTGTTTAAACGGATCCTCACCGGATTATCTGAAGGACCTTCTCACTCCACATTCATCCACCAGATCTCTTCGATCACAAGACTGCAACTTCCTTCACCTTCCTCGCTCCAGATTAAGGTCCATGGGAGATCGGGCCTTCGCTGTCGCTGCCCCCCGTCTCTGGAACTCTCTCCCAGATCATCTGAGAGCTCCACAACCACTGAATGATTTTAAAAAAGGCTTGAAGACTTTTTTATTTAAGCAAGCCTATTCTGCCTCCACATGATTTTTATGTTGTTTATTTTTATCTTTGATTTTATTGACCACATGATTTTTATGGTTGATTTTATCTTTGATTTCATTTGCACTGTGTAGCACTTTGAGATTTTTCTTAATGAAAAGTGCGGTACAAATTGGATTTATTATTATTATAATTTACTCAGGCCCTAAATAATTAACTTTTAAATGTTCACATCCACATATTCTTCCAGGACCTGAATATTTACCAGTTTACAATATAACACCTTATCTGTTCTGGTTTCTATGTAAACAAAGCTGTTATTTAATGGCTTTCTCAAACCTTTTCTCCAAAAAGACCATTAACCTGTGAGTTTCTCAAGTAATGAGGTGAAGAAGTTTCTAGATGGACATTTTACCACCAGTCAAACGTGGAAAACACCTGTAATGTTCATTCCTGTGGCATCTAACTGCTGCAACTTAAGTGACACGAATGTTTTTAAAGTTGTAGGGAAACGGCTGCTCTAACCGTATATATTCTTCCATATTCTCCCGAGTAGTGCACGACTTTACACGAGTGAATAAAGTGAATGTAATTGGTCGTTTATCAAGAGGGCTGGTCGTTGTGGCAGAAGGTTCACCAGCAAGTTTAATTGGTGCCGATGTTTGGAAGCATCTTGCTAACCAGTTAGCAACTTAGTGCTACTTGGTCCCAATGGGAAATTCCATTGGGACCAAGTAGCACTAAATTGGTGACTTAGAAACGACACTGTAAAGGAACGCTATGGACAGCGCAAACATGCAAGAGAAGGAGAGTTTAGTGTCGGAGGTCGTGGATGAGTCTCCTCCGTCATCCATTTTTTATTTAGAGGAGGAAAGCGGGGACGAAGATGTTGTGGAAGAGGACGCCAGGGCGGCAGAAGCTTGGTTTGGTGTAGAAGGCTTCCAGCCGTACATGTTTGAGCCCTTGCCTCGCAACGCTGCCAGTTCTGTTAGCTCTACGCCTGCTGAAGACACAGACGTCCATCCCCGCGAACACTGGGACGCAACTCAATGGTAAAGGAAATTATTTTTATTTCTTATTTTAACCTTCACCTATATTAGCTGCGACATATGAATCAAGATGCAATGATTGAAAAATTTGACTGACAGATGACTGTTGATATATGATTTGCCGAATTTAGGTGTACAAGAAGAAATAACTAACTGGCCTGCGTAAGATAACGGAAAAAAAACCCCAAAGATTTTAAGACAGATTTTTTTTTTTTTTTTTACAGAAATTTTCTTTTGGACAATATCGTATGATAAAAGAGTACATTTACATACATGCTTAAGCAACAATGATTTGACATTAAAATATGATTTCCCTATGACTTAAAAAAAATACAAACCCTTCCACATCATGCATTAATAAATGTCAACTGAATACTCAAATTACCTTCTCGCTTAAAACCTTTGGGACAAATCATTCAGGAGATGGCTTCTCACCTGTGTGGATTCTGTACATGTGTAGGGTCAAACTATCTTTTCTGCTAAAGCGTTTGCTGCAAATCGTGCAGATAAAAGGTTTATCACCTGTGTGAATTCTCATGTGTACTGTCAAATAACATTTTTGAGGAAAACTTTTGCCACAATTTGCACAGGAAAAAGGCTTCTCACCTTTATGAATTCTCATGTGAGTATTAAGATCACATTTCTGACGGAAGCTTTTTCCACAGGACAGACATTCAAAAGGCTTCTCACCTGTATGAATTCTCATGTGTGATGTCAAACTACTACTGGTAATAAAACTTTTGCCACAAATTCCACAGGAAAAAGGCCTCTCACCTTTATGAATTCTCATGTGAGTATTAAGATCACATTTCTGACGGAAGCTTTTTCCACAGGACAGACATTCAAAAGGCTTCTCACCTGTGTGAATTCTCATGTGTACTGTCAAATGACCTTTTTGAGGAAAACTTTTGCCACAAATTGCACAGGAAAAAGGCTTCTCACCTGTGTGTTTTCTCATGTGAGTGTTAAGACTAGATTTTTTAGTGAAGCTTTTTCCACAGGACAGACATTCAAAAGGTTTCTCACCTGTGTGAATTTTCCTGTGTTTATCAAGACTAGATTTCTGAATGTAGCGTTTTCCACAGGACAGACATTCAAAAGGCTTCTCACCTGTATGAATTCTCATGTGACAAGTAAAAGTACTTTTGTCAGTAAAATTCTTGCTACAAATTGTACAAGAGAAAGGCTTCTCACCTGTGTGCATTCTTATGTGTCTGTTAATATAAGACTTTGAGGTGAAGCTTTTTCCACAGGACAGACATTCAAAAGGTTTCTCACCTGTGTGAATTTTCATGTGAGAAGTCAAACTACGCTTGTCAGATAGATTCTTGTTACAAATGGTACAGGAAAAAGCCTTTTCACCCATGTGAATTCTCATGTGTGTTTTAAGGGTAGATTTCTGAGCAAAGCGTTTTCCACAGGACAGACATGGAAAAGGCTTCTCACCTGTATGAATACTCATGTGAGAAGTCAAATTACGCTTGTCAGATAGATTCTTGTTACAAATGGTACAGGGAAAAGCTTTCTCACCGGTGTGATTTCTGGTGTGACTATAAAGATGAGATTTATACATAAAGCTTTTTCCACAGGATAGACATACAAAAGGCTTCTCACCAGTGTGAATTCTCTTGTGACAATTCAAAGTACTCTTGTGGGTAAAACTCTTGTTACAAATGGTACAGGAAAAGGGCTTCTCGTTTGTGTGAATTCTGATGTGTGAAACAAGACTGGATTTCTGAGTGAAGGTTTTTCCACACGACAGACATTCAAAAGCCTTCTGACCTTTGTGAGTTCTCATGTGATCTACTAAATGTTGTTTTTTTATAAAGTTTTCTCCACATGTCAAACATGAGAAAGGTTTCCCTCCTGTATCTGTCTCTTCCTGCTCACTTATGGGGAGTTCCATGGTTTTCCCTTTTGTCCAGGGATGTTCTGGCTTTTGCTGCTCTTCATTGATCTGCAGAGGTTCTGGTTCCTTTTGGTCCAAACTGGAATTCCTCTCCTGTCCACAGAGCTGCTGGTCAGAGAAACCCTCTTCTTTTCCAAAATAATCCTGCAGGTGGTCTGAAAAGACAAACAACAGAGAGGTTCTATTGGTTGTTAAATAAAGGACACTCCAGTTTAATCATTCTTTTGATAATCCAACTACATATAAACAGACTGGAACTACATCTCCCAGCATGCACTTCAGCCCTGACATACAGGTTTGAACCTCAACTTTTATGTTTAAACTTATTTTTACTTTCATTTTCCCAGTAAACAAACCCAATGTTAGTTTTCCTGATAATTAAATAAGTGATGTTTTACTAGCCGGTTTCTGTAGCTATCTGTTAGCCTAATATTTGAGTGATCTTGTGTAATGAATATGATTTCCTCCATTTGTTGGTATATCCCAAGGATCATGTGAGGCAACCACTACTGAGTGTTTTGTATGATTAATATGATTTCCATTAAACTTGATAGACACTCTCCCTCTCTCTATATCTCTACATCTATATCTCTACATCTATATATATATTAGGGGTGGAACGGTTCACAAAATCCATGGTTCGGTTCGATTCACGGTTTCTGGTCACGGTTTTCGGTTCGATACATGTTGATTGTTACACCGAAATCCCATAAAAATTTATGAAATTAATGAAAAAATCCCCCCAAAAATAATGGATTGTAATTATTTTAAATGATCCGCAGAAACTCTGGATAATTTCCGTATGTTTTGCTGCTTTTAATTTAATCATCTGGCGCATGCTCTCTACCATCTCCAAGGAAATCAGAGGGGAGCAGACGAAGCCACAGTGGAGGCTGTAGGCTTTGCTCTGAGCAGCCGGTCTGGAGCGCAGCGGGGCGGAGCGCTGACGGAGTATGAGGGATTTCGGGGTTAGCATGACATGTTGCTGTTAGCATAAACAAAACGTGTTGCACAATGCTTGCACACTGTTGCACTTTTATCCACAACTTTCTTTCCGCCGTCATCGTAGGTCACTCTAAATGCAAAGCGCTCCCATACAGCAGACCTATAAAGTGCTGCTGGCGTGTCTTCCAACTCCAGTTCTTTCCCACTCGCCAGTCCGACACAATTCTCCACAACAACTGATTTTTTTCCCTGCTACACCCGGCTAAGCTGCTTCGCTTCTTCTTCTTCTTGTTTACTACTGGTAGTTGGCTTTGGTCGCAGCACTGCCACCTTCTGCTCTGGAGTGTAATCGCTTCCTCTATGAGAAAAAGTAGCAGCGCATGAACCGAACGAAGCACACGCGCACCGAACCGAGACAGTCGAACCGAACGATTCTGACGGTTTTCATAAATCATCCCATCCCTAATATATATATATATATATATATATACATATACACTGCCTGACCAAAAAAAAGTCGCCACCAAAAAAAAGGTCACTCACTCCAATGCTTTGTTGGACCGCCTTTAGCTTTGATTACAGCATGCATTCGCTGTGGCATTGTTTCGATAAGCTTCTGCAATGTCAAAATATTTATTTCCATCCATTGTTGCATTAATTTTTCACCAAGATCTTGCATTGATGATGGTAGAGTGTGACTGCTGCGCAAAGCCCTCTGTAGCACATCCCAAAGATACTCAATGGGGTTGAGGTCTGGACTCTGTGGTGGCCAATCCATGTGTGAAAATGATGAGTCATGCTCCCTGAACCAGTCTTTCACAATTTGAGCCCGTTGAATCCTGGCATTGTCATCTTGGAATATGTCTGTGCCATCAGGGAAGAAAAAGTCCATTGATGGAATAATCTGGCCATTCAGTATATTCAGGTAGTCAGTTGACCTCGTTCTTTGAGCACATCCTGTTGCTGAACCTAGACCTGACCAACTGCAGCAACCCCAGATCATAACCCCGCCCCCACAGGCTTGTACAGTAGGCACAAGGCATGGTGGGTGCATCACTTCACCTGCCTCTCTTCTTACCCTGATTCGCCCATCACTCTGGAACAGGGTTAATGTGGACTAGGGTTGTCAAAAGTACCGATACTAAAACGTTGTATCCGGATACGATACTCAATTTTAAAAGTATCGATACTACAGCCACCGCCGCCGTCGTCGCCGCGGACCGGCCTTCTCTCGCTGCCTTCACATACACACGGCAGCATGTAGCCGCTCGCTTCAGTCTGTAGGACGCCTCGGTTGGATATCCAACTCCTCCCACATGCTGTCGGTCAACAGATGTGGGATCTTCCTATTGGTGACCTAATCAAAATGGCTGACTTTGATATGGGCGGAGTTACAGACTGAAGCGAGAAGCTACATGCTGCCGTGTGTATGTGAGGGCAGAGAGACAGCACAATAACAGAAGAGAGCATGGCCAGTGCTGCTGCAGCAGGGCCAAAACAACCAGTTTGGGTTGAAAATGATAGAGGCAAGAGTCTGTTTGGAGGTATTTTGCCTTCGAGCCTGACATGGAAGCCGGACGTGTATTTGTCCTCCTTTACCCCCAGATTCCACATACTCCTCCAGCGCTCCGCTCACGTAAGGAGTCCTTGTCTTTCATGTAAATCAATGAGCGCTGTTCCACATACTCCGCTCTTCACTGCCCACGTACGTCTTCTCCGTCCCTCACCGTCAAAATACGGAGCTGAGCTCTTTTTTGCTCCGGTCAGTCCAGATCAAGACCCGCAATTGCAATCGCACCAAACAGGAAAAAGAATGTAGAGAAGACACGGTTTGTCAAATTAAATTATAGTAAAAACAGGTCGGTAACTAGAAAATATAATCCAAAAAACTAAGAGCAATTAATTAAATAATCGGATGCAGACTATTGGTGCTTCAACAGACCAGGAAGAAGTTGTGAGATTCTAGAGTGAATCTCACAACTTTAAAAGAAAATTCTTATTGCAGGAATGGATGAAGAGATGATGAGTTTGGAAGCAGAGAACAAACAGAGTTCATACAAACTATGTTTGATCCACTGGCGTGTTCAGGGAGTGGCCTTGGGTGGCAAAGGCCACCCCTGAAATCTGATTGGCCACCCCAAGTGCCACCCCAAAATTTTAAAATATGATTGGCTATATGCCCAGTCAGAGGCGGGCCACTGCACTGAACGTAAAATGTGCTCTTGTTTTGATTTGAAGTTGAAGAAGATGCGAAGAAGACGTTGATGAACCTACAGGTGAATACATTCTCCAGTCTATCAGAAAGCAGCACGTCTCTGGCGCGACGTTGGGAAATATGTGAGTAGCCTACATTTTACTACACTTACTGTGCCTGTAGTTAGAAGCTGTAACGGTAATAAGCTAAACATGCTAAACTGTCTTGTTTTATTTGTTTTATTGTAATTGGCACACGGCTGTCGTCTCCTCATCTCGTTAGAAAACACTGTTTTGACTGTCAACGATGCTAACGCTAACATTTAGCTATTCTGTACTGAGTAAAACTGTTATATTAGACCCCTATAACATCATTTACATGTCATTTTCATTCTTGTGTGTGCACAATTATTTATTGTACAACATACTGTATAAGAATGTCGTGCATTATGGGACTATTACAGTATGAAAAGAAGTCAGAATATTAAAGATTTCTTCGCAAGGAAGAAATCTAAGATAGAGCCAGAGCAGGGGCAGAGCAGTCAGTCACAGGATGAGAGCCAGCCTTCAGCCTCAGCTGTACACATTGGTATGTGAAATCCTGATAGTTCAAGTTTGTTCTCATGTTTGAACTTACTAATTTGGTTTGATTGTACCATACCTCTTAGTTTACTTAGGAAAGGCTGATTGTATTATCATTCTAATCACAGCTTATGTATTATTATAGAGTCACCCTCAACATCACATACACATCAGGGTACGTATGAATTTACCTTCTTTAAAACATTATGTGCATTGATTCGAACTGAGATATTTCAAATATACTACAGTGTCATATACTGTCATTAAGTGTGTAGACAATTTTTAAACAATACTGGTGTGAAAAGCCTAAATGTGACAATTTGAATTATAATGAACTGATAAAATCTCTGTATTGCTACAGGTGTGTCCAGTGCTGAGGTTCTTGCAGGCCATCCACAGGGGGATAGTGGTGTGGAAGCCTCTTATAGCCAGCCGGGACCTATTGGTATGTCTTAACAATTCATTTTTCATATGAAGTATAATATACTTAGGCACATTTTCATTCTAATGACAACCTATGTGTTATTGCAGAATCAGGTGAAGATTCTTGTGATGAGGGCCCTTCACCATCACACATGCAGCATAGTATGTATGCTTTACCTTTTTTTAAATTAAAGGTATACTATGCAACCGGTGTTGATTTTCCAGCGAGGCTCCCCCCAGAGTGCGAAAGTAAAAGTGCACTGTCGTAAATATGCACAGCTGTTCTCCTGGTTTCTCCATCAAGCCAGGCGCGGTTGTTTTGAGCTTAGCAGACAGGCGAACGCAACCAATGACTAAGCATCTGACGCGCGTGACGCGCAGCAAACGCGCTGCTGCTCGAGATGGAAGAATTTAATTTTTGCTGCTCGACGCGCCGCGTCAACCAATCAGAGAAGCTGATTTGGGAGCTGGCTGGGAGAGAGACACAGCGCTGATGATCAGAGCGCTATGATCACTCCTCTTAAACGCCTAAATTAACTTAAAATGCAGAAATCTGCCGGCAGAATATGTTCGCTTTTATTATCCTGCTGCCTGCAGTTTGGATTATTTAGATGAAAAACACCTACCAGCTGCCGCGGTGAACCGCGAGGAGGCGACCCGGCCAGAGGCTGCTGATGAAGGGATCCCTACTGTCGGCGCACCGCTGGTATGTGGGGGTCTGAGCGGCTCCGACAGAAAAAATATAGTAAGGCAGGATGATAATCTGAATGAACTGACTGCACTGATTACGTTTTCAGGTGTATTTTCTCACTTAAAAACATATTAAAACTACTTTATTCCCACTGATCACAGCAAATATAGCTGCAAGGCAGAGAAAGGATAGTGAAGCTCCGCCCAACGCGCCTCAGACACACTTTTGCACCGCGCAGCCAGAGCAGCAAAGCTGCTTCAGCCGCGCGTCAGAACTAACTGGTACAAGCAGCAAAAAGGAAGCAGCAGACGCGATTTTGCTGCTTTTGCTGCGTCCGGTGTGAAAGCAGCGCTGCACAAAGATCGCCACTGTGCTAGCAACGAGCATGCTTTTAACTGGGGGGTGTAGCAGTTCTCGCCGTAAAGCAAGACTGACTCTCGCGAGACTTCTGAGCCTGTGGGTGCGGGTCGGTGCTCCTGCAATTGCAAGTGCAGTAATTCCCCCACAGACCACCAGGGCGGCCGAGAATACCTTTGTTCAACCTGAAATGACTCATTTAATCATCCAAAACGTTATGGAACACATTAATTAACTGAAAAATGTTGCATAGTGTGCCTTTAACATCACAGTATCTGCTTTTATTTAGATCAGGATAACAATAATACTGGTGTTTAAAATCTAAATGTGGCAAGTTGAAATATATTTAAATTAATAAAATCTCTGTATTGCTACAGGTGTGTCCAGTGCTGAGGTTCTTGCAGGCCATCCACAGGGGGATAGTGGTGTGGGAGCCTCTTATAGCCAGCCGGGACCTATTGGTATGTCTTAACAATTCATTTTTCATATGAAGTATAATATACTTAGGCACATTTTCATTCTAATGACAACCTATGTGTTATTGCAGAATCAGGTGAAGATTTTTGTGATGAGGGCCCTTCACCATCACACATGCAGCATAGTATGTATGCTTTACCTTTTTTTAAATTAACATCACAGTATCTGCTTTTATTTAGATCAGGATACCAATAATACTGGTGATTAAAATCTAAATGTGGCAAGATGAAATATATTTAAATTAATAAAATCTCTGTATTGCTACAGGTGTGTCCAGTGCTGATGTTCTTGCAGGCCATCCACAGGGGGATAGTGGTGTGGGAGCCTCTTATAGCCGGCCCGGACCTATTGGTATGTCTTAACAATTCATTTTTCATATGAAGTATAATATACTTAGGCACATTTTCATTCTAATGACAACCTATGTGTTATTGCAGAATCAGGTGAAGATTCTTGTGATGAGGGCCCTTCACCATCACACATGCAGCATAGTATGTATGCTTTACCTTTTTTTAAATTAACATCACAGTATCTGCTTTTATTTAGATCAGGATACCAATAATACTGGTGATTAAAATCTAAATGTGGCAAGATGAAATATATTTAAATTAATAAAATCTCTGTATTGCTACAGGTGTGTCCAGTGCTGATGTTCTTGCAGGCCATCCACAGGGGGATAGTGGTGTGGGAGCCTCTTATAGCCGGCCCGGACCTATTGGTATGTCTTAACAATTCATTTAAGTTAGTGACTTATGTGACACTAAAAGGTCCTGATTCCCATACATTTGTCACTTACAGATATTTCACAGTCAAGAGCAACAGGACCCACTCAACCCCAGTTAAAGCTGTATCCAAAAACCATGCAAGGGGAGAAGAGGAGGGCGTTCAATCCATCCTGGTACAACAGGTTTTCATGGCTTGAGTACTCAATAATGAAAGACTCAACGTACTGCTATGCATGCAGGCAGTTCTCTTTGCCTAGCACGTCAGAATCTGTGTTCACCTCAGAATCCGGCTTTTCACATTGGAAAAAAGCAATGTATAAAGATGCTGGCTTTAAGTTGCATGAAAAATCAGATTCTCACATTACTTCCATGTTAGCTTGGAGTGAACACAAGAGGGCTGCACTTACAGATGCTTCTGTATTAAACATGATCAACAAAGAGTACAAAAAGAAGGTCGAAGAGAATCGCAGTTACATTAAAACTGTTGCAGATGTATTGCTTTTGACAACCACACAAAATATGGCACAAAGAGGGCACTGTGAGTCTGAGCAGTCTGACAACAAAGGGAATTTCTTAGAAATTCTTGAAATGATTGCTAAACACAATCCTGTGGTAGCCAAAAAAATGAAAGCAAAAGGCAATGCCAAATACATAAGCAATACCATACAAAATGAAATTCTACAGTGCTTAGCCAGTATGGTGCAGGATTCCATTGTGAAAGAAGTGAAAGAGAGTGAGGTATTCTCCATCATCGCTGATGAAACCAAAGATCTCCAAAAAAAAGGAACAGCTGTCATTAGTACTTCGATATTAATATAATGGGGCTGTGCATGAAAGCTTCCTTGAATTCCAGCACGCACAAAATCTAGATGCTAAGGGGCTTAGTGACATGATCATCAAGTGCTTAGAAAGCTATGGCCTTCAGTACAAATCGAACCTTGTTGGACAAGGTTATGATGGCGCCTCAGTAATGAGTGGTAAACATTCGGGTGTGGCAGCCAGAATCAAGACAGAGGCTAAAACTGCGTTTTATGTCCACTGTAATGCACACTGTCTAAACCTGGTCTTGGTTGACACTGTGAAATCAGTTCCAGAGGCCGATTGTTACTTTTCGCTACTTGAGAAGATCTATGTATACATGTCAGGCTCTTATGTGCACCAGAAATGGCTTACAGTCCAGAAAGAGATGTATGGTGGCACACCTAGAGAGTTACAAAGATTAAGGGACACAAGATGGGCATGTAGAGCACTAGCTTGCAGGAATTTGATGGATAGATTACCAGCTGTGTTGTGTGTTCTTCAAAATATAAGTGCAGAAAATCACAGAGACAGGTCCATTGATGCTAGAGGTCTGCTTGCACAGATTGACCTCACATTCATAGGCCTCCTTGCAACCTTCCGAAAAGTTTTCGGTGACACAAAGCTGCTTTCTGACCTGTTGCAGTCACCCTCAGTTGATTTAGCTATGGCAGCAGACATGGTGGAGTCACTTCTTGATACTTTTCATGAGTATAGGACTGAGGCATTTAGTGATAAACTGTGGAATGACATAGTAGAGACAGCCAAACACTGCAACATAGCTGTTGAGAATGTTGAGAATAAAAGAGCACACAAAGTCAGCACCAAACTTTGTGGGTCGTATGTGACATGCACTATAGGCCTGCACAACAGTAATGCAGACAAAGATGCATTCAGGCAGAAACTACTCTACCCCATCCTTGACACCTTAGTTGCTGAAATAGAAAGAAGGTTCTCAAAAATGAACTGTTCAGTAATGAGAGGTATACAGGCCTTAAATCCTAAAAGCAGTACATTCCTTAAAGATGATCAGGTCTTTGACTTTGGAAAAATATATGAGTGTAATGAGGAAGATCTTACTCATGAGCTTCACCAGGCTAGAAGAATTTTGTCAAGGAAAGCTGAGAGTGGGACAGCACAGTTGGGAAACATCTTAGATTTAACTGTGTTTTTGGAACCATACCAGGAGGTGTTTGTTGAGCTCTTCAGGCTATGCAAAATAGCTATAGCCCTCCCAGTCAGCAGTGCTGCATGTGAGCGAAGTTTTTCAGCTCTAAAGCTCATTAAAACTCATTTGAGGACAACTATGCTAGACAACAGACTAAGCCATTTAGGTTTGCTAAGTATTGAGTCAAGAAGAGCGAGGGCACTCAACATGGATGATTTTATCACAGTGTTTGCAAACAAACACAAGAACAGGCGAATTGCACTGTTTTGACCCTCCTGTTTTCCTTAGGTCAGGGAAGGAAGAAGGGAGTAAGGGAGGAAGGAAGGAAGGAAGGTTTGGTTAAATAATTTGTTCATAGGCATATGTATTTTAAATATGTTTGCACTTTATAGGTGGACTGTGTTTTTTTTTTTTTATGTGCATTGTTTACTTATGTTGGCATGGTAAGGTAAGCTATATTTGTTTTGTACAGTCTGTACCTCTACCAAGTTTTGCACAGTTTCATCAAGCAAATATCAATATATAAATATACCAAAGTCTAGGTGTGGGTGTGTATTTTCTTGTGTGCATGTGTGCGTGCATATGTGAGTGTATATGTCTGTGCGCAGGCGGTCCTGCTCATACTTCATGCCACCCCTGCATAAATCAGTGCCCCACTGGTGCCACCCCTATCAAAAATGTCTGGACACGCCCCTGGATCCTGTTTATCCCTGTTACAAAAATCCACAGAAAGAAAATATTTGGGCAGAAACTGAACATCTGCTGGATGATGATGGGGATTTTTTAACCATAGAGATGAAAATAGCCCTGTGATTCAAATTATAAATTGTATTTGGAATAAAAATGAGAGAACTAGGGGTGCTAAAAAACACATCCTCCAAAGACAGATATTTACATGGGAATGTGGCAGATAATTAATTGACATTAGGGCTGGGCGATATAGAAAAAAAGCTTATCGATAAAAAAAAAAATGCATATTGATCGATATCGATAATTATTGAAAAGATTTGAAACCATATTTTATGTGCAGCTCTGCCTGGACTTTTTATAATATTGCTAAATCATTTAATTTTAATAAAAAACACAAACACAGACTTCTAATTAAATCTTTATTTAACCAACTTTTTTAACCATAACAGAATTGTTTTAAAGAAAAATAACTTAAGAGACCTGAGTTATGTTATTAAATACTGACAAAGAATAAACTAAAGTGACCAGAAAAGTGACCAAAATAAATATAACAAATAAATAAACTGCGTTTCTTTTTTATCGAACTTTTATCGACCCTCTTTTTTTCTATTGCGCCACACGTCTATCGATCGATATATATCGTTTTTGAATTATCGCCCAGCCCTAGTTGACATATTACTGATCTTGCTGGATTTTATTCTGCTTTACTTCCATAAATTGCAGGATCTTCTTTACTTTATCTTTGCCAGATTTAAACTTTAAAAGCCTTGCCCTCATAATTTGCAAGTTAATTTATTTATAAAGTAAATGTAAACGCTGCTTAAGCTAATTCAAATGAAATTAAAAGTAAAGTAAGTAGCCAACCTTATCACTGTCTGTAACCTACTAACACGGTAAGGAAAGCATCAGATGAGCTACCTGAGAAACTAACGTTACGTTTCCCCACTTTAAAACCAAACAAACATGGCCGCTCACCCTGCTGATGAGCTCTCTTCACTGCCATCAAAGGCTCCAACGTGTTTCCTTTTCAGGTGCTGCATCATAACAGTGGTGATTCCGTGCCATGTTCATTTGTTTTTACAAAAGTTGCATGCTACGACTTTTTTCACTTTACAAAGCGCAGGCTTTGTAAAGTTTTAATTATTGTGATCAATTTGCGCCGTCAATCCCGGCGCATGCGCGCTTCATTTGCAGTCTGGACGCTGAGGGTAAACATCCTGTGGATCTGACTGCAGCGCTGAGAGGGACTCCTGCGGAAGAACAGGGTTGGGACGGGGAGGCGCCCCACGGCAGAGTAGGAACGATACATGCTTTCACGTAAGAGTCTCCAAAAGTCGCCAGTGACACCGTAAAAAAGTCGCCAGATTTGTCGCTAGTCGCTTTTTTGAAATATAGTCGCTGGAGGGGTCTGAAAAGTCGCTGAGTTGGCAACACTGCACCTGCGGCGCTGGCTCGCTCTGCTGTATTTTTTTTCTTCCCCCGTTTCAGTCAAGTGGATGTGATGACAGCGGCAGCGGATGAAGCATTAATCGTGCGACACAACCTATCGATGATTAAATTCGTTGCCAACGCTTTTAAAAGTCGATTTTTATCGATTTTATCGATTCGTTGTTGCAGCCCTAATGTGTGTGTGTGTGTGTATATATATATATATATATATATATATATACAGTCAATGGATTCGGACGCATAACTGTTGGAAAATTTAGATTTCTCTCTATTATATATTAAAGCTACAGTGTGTAACTTTTAGCGACATCTAGCGGTCAGACTGCAGACTGCAGCAACATGAACGTCTCCCCCCCCCACCGCTTCTCCCCCCCCCCCAACAGTACGGCGAGCGTTACGGGACAAAATGTCTTCCACGACGTCCGCATCACCTACCTTCTCAAGTGATGAGGTTTGTTTACATAGATAATTTTACAGATAGTATTTCATTAGTCTGTGTAGGGTATAGATTTCATGTAGACTTAAGATAATAAATATACCCGTTATTTTTTCTACATCGTTGTGACGTTTTGGAGATCTCGCAATCACTAGTTTGTTGGCTCTGCGCTGCCGTATCGCAAAGATGTCTGCCTCCATGGCTGCGAGACCCGCTCCTATGTAATTATAAATAACGAATTCTAAGGCAACACAAATATTTAGGTTAAGAGGCTGAGCTCGTAGATGATAAATAACACAGTTTTAGACTTAGACTTAGACTTCTTTATTTGTCATTTTGTATGCACAGGGTGCATACAGAACGAAATTGCGTTACATACAGCTTATGAACGTTGCATTGATATTTCAAATGGCACGAGTTATAGAAAAATACAAAAAGTGCAGCAGTGGTCAAAGTGTGAACAGTGCAGAGGATAAGAGACAGTGTGCAAGTTGCCGTGGTTCAGTGCAAAATGGCATTTGTGCAAAAAATGCGTTATTGAAAAATACAATGAGATGAACAATTTAAAGGGCTAAAAGTTAAAAGTTCAGCAGCATTTGATGCCCGATAATGTGCAATAGGTGCAGAGTTCGGATTGTGGATCAAAGGTTCAACAGTCTGATGGCAGTGGGGAAGAAGCTGTTGCACAACCTGGTGGATCTGCAGCGGATGCTGCGGAACCTCTTTCCAGAGGGCAGCAGGGAGAACAGTCCATGGTGGGGGTGTGAGGGGTCTTTGATGATATTACGGGCTCGGGACACACAGCGCTGTGATGAAATGTCCTTAATGGAGGGAAGAGGAGCCCCAATGATTCCTTCCGCTGTCCTCACCACCCTCCTCACATTCTTCCAGTCAGAAGCTCTGCAGCCTCCACACCACAGAGAGAGACAGCTGGTCAGAACGCTCTCTATGGTGCTTCTGTAGAAGGTTGTGAGGATGGGCGGGGGCAGGCGGGCTCTCCTCATCCTCCGCAGAAAGTACAAGCGCTTCTGTGCCCTCTTCACTAGAGATGAAGTGTTTACAGTCCAGGTGAGGTTGTCCGTGATGTGCACCCCCAGGAACTTTGTGCTGCTGACCACCTCCACAGCTGAGCTGTTGATGAGCAGTGGAGCATGGTGGGGGCGGTTTTTCCTGAAGTCGACGATGATCTCCTTCGTCTTCTCCACGTTCAGGATCAGACTGTTTTCACTGCACCAGTCCACCAGCTGCTCCACCTCCTCTCTGTAGTCCCGGTCGTTGTCGTCCCTGAGTTTTGTATAATATATTACATTTCTGACTGTATATCCCTGTAATTATTACACACTGTAGCTTTAACTTATCCTATTTACTCACTATAAAAGTTTTCACTCAGGCTGTTTCTCTCTCAAGGCCACACCATTCTCTGCAGGATGGTGTTTGTAGACCAGACATAGCTTCTTCCCATAACAATCCAGATTCTTTCTCAAGGTTTATTCATAACATGTTACCGTTTAACCAAAGCGTCTGACTACGTTTCCAGTAGGGGTGTAAATCACATCCATCATGGCGATTCGATTCCTGACACAACAATTAGATTATTTTCGATACTCAAGAATACACCACAATGCGATACAATTATTATTTTTTTTTAACACCTTACAGGCTAAACAAAGTTTCAAGTTTGAAATAAATCCATGAAAGCTGTAATATTGTTATGCATTTTTTTTAGAAACAACAGCAAATAACAGAAGTAGAAAAGTGGCATAAAAAAATACTGCACAATATCAGTGTAATGAGTTCAATGCAATACCTCGGCTCCAAAGAAACTGTCCAACATATTTTTTTAGAATGTAATAAATATACTCGGGAAAGAGAGATGTTGTGTAGAGAGTTAGACAGGAATAAAAATAAACTAGATATAAGGGAATTGTTTCAAAGGTCATCTGGGGATGTAGTTTTTGGGAGTATTTTTAATTTTCTAAGAAGAACGGGTATTTTAGGGAGAATATAATAGTTTGTCTGGTCCATACTCCATTCTGGAAGGTGGCGGTAATGCACCTATAAGTTGTTTGCCAACGGCCATTAAAAAAAAGAAGAAGAAGAAGGCTCCAGAGTGTCGACGTCACCGCCCCCTAGAGAGATGCTCCGCTGCTCCTCTCCCAGATTGTAGCTGACCGCAAACAGTGCTGCAGACAGGAGGCCGGCTTGTTTTGTTTTTATGACCGAAATTGCGGAAAACAACTCGTGAAGTTTGACCCGCTGGAAGAGCGAGGTGCGCGAGACCGCTGGGACCCCTTTTTCCAGCTGGATCTCTGCTCTTTTTGGCCCTCATGTCCCTCCGTCGTCGGACTAAACTCGCCCCCACTTCCTCACCGCCTCGGCCGTATCTAGACCCACAGTGTGTAGCACAGACCACGCTTCATTATTGAGCATAATTTAAAAATGTCTGCATCAAGCTCACTGCAACACACTGCTGTAAGAGTATAACCAGGAAGCGCGGTAGGAGGGCAAAATAGGTTTAGCGCCACCGCAGCATGGGAGGAGAATTACGCCCAGGAGAAAATGGATAAAAATAGACCGGAGGAAAAAAAACAACATGAATCGATTATCTTGCGGACGTGTCGATGCATCGGACCGTCAGCTTTTGGATCGATCCATCAATACAAAACGATTATTATTTACACCCCTAGTTCCCATTGTTTTAAGTAAAGGGGGACGAACGCTGCTCATGCAGAACAGGGCAGAATGCTGTGCCATTAGGGCTGTATGATGAACTGTTCTCTCTTTGCAAAGATATTAATAAATGTGCCGACTGAGTGAAATCCATCGATCTCTGTTCATTTAACTAGGATAAATGGTTGAATGCTTTTTTCCACGACAATTTGGCGTTGTCAAAGCACGATTCTCTTTGACTGATTTTTTCTGAGGACAGCGATTGTCAGAAGTGTCAGGAACCACCTGGAGGAAGCAGTCTTCCAGCCTCAATACCCCGTTAGAAGGTTAAGGGACTGAGGACTTCTGACATCGAGGTCCCTGGAGGTCAGCAGGAGGATCAAAACTAACCATTTTTTTGAGACGGTCAGATTCATCTTTTGTCGGCTCAGTTTAAATTAAATCTCAAAAACTAAATTACAAAACAACAGGTTGTTAACAGATTTAAAGATTACTAGAGATCAAATACTGGAAAATTAGCTCAAACAAAGTCCTCTTCTTAAATGTAATCTAACAAAAAAACAAACCAAAAAAATAAGAAACTAGATAAATTAAAGATTAATAGGTTAATCTTTTTAATGCACTAAAATTAGTATAATACTAAACAATATACATAGAAAATAAAAGATAACTTTTCTTTTGGGGACACAAAAGGCAATTCTGTTTTTGTTCCACCTGTGAACCAAAAGACCTCGCATAGGAACGTGAGGCTCTCTCTAAGAGTGAGAGGAAGGTTGTAGGTGCCACCAGAAGGTACTTCATTTTACTGAGACGTCGGTAATCTAGAGTGGGATCCCCCCCAGTTATCCAGGTCGGCACCAGAGGAATGGGGTGCATATTGGAAACCAGTAAATTACCTGTAGATAATGGGAAAGGTTTTGCAGTTCTATCGTAGTAGAACAAATGCAAGGTTCCAGGGAATTGTCAACTGCCCAAGGAGAAATTTTTGATCAAATGCTTATAAAATAAGGTTCTTTTAATGTTGCAATACAAAAATGTTGAAGATAAGATAAAACATTATGATGAGAAGTTAAGAGGATAAAAAGAAGGTCTTAGGTAAGAAGATTTACAGATAAAAAAAAAGAAAAGAAACTGTTTAAAATGATGGATGGATGAGAGAGAAATGGGTTAAAGAATTCAAAAAGGCAGTTTTTAAACCTGATATTAAACATATTTACACTGTATTATATATTAAACTTACACTATACTAAGTTATAATAAAGAATTTTACTTTCAATGGTGCTTTTAAAGAAACAAATCTCTAAACATTTACAGGAATTAATAACTCATAGCTAAAAAAACTATTAAATTATATTTTAAAAAAAGTAAGTAGGGCATAAAATAAGGTGAAATTAAATGAGAAAAGTATGTGGTGAGAGGAAAAGGTGACTTAAAGTGACTGAAGGATGAAGTGGGGCGACTGACGAGACATTTCCTTCCTGATAAAGGCTTCTTTTGAGGGACGGCAGCAGAATACGCCATAAGATGTTCTGATTCTTAGGTCAGAGGTGACGAGGTCTTCAGAGAGATCTCCCTATTATCCCAGGCTGGCTTCCAGCAGAACAGTAACTGGTTCGCTGTTTATTGACCAGAGTTAAAGTACCTGCGGATAAATAGACTGAAAAGCAGCTATTTTACCGTTGACCCATCTTTACTGACCCAGAGGTTCAGTAAAGATGGGCAGGCTAATTGGGCATTTCTTCTAATAATCAAGGACATGTGTCATTATTTAAATGCTAGAGTTTAATTTCTTAACCTTAATTAATTAAGATTTAGATTAAACTTTAAGGGTAAATAAATCTATATGTGTGTAGAGCAAAATAACTTGTATAAAAATAAATTAGGCTGATTGAATTTGCTTTTAAATTATTGACAATTCATTAAGAAGTAAATCTATCTTAAGCTGATCTGGAATAAATATGCAAATTTATTTAACATAAGTTTTGGTTGATAATTATATGGTGTTCAAAACACTCAATTGGAAATAAAGATGATAATATTTAATAATAATGATTACAGTGACAGAGGATCTAGATAACAGGATTTAATTCCTACATTAAGATGAATGGTGGAGGCTTTAAATGATCTATTCTCAATGAATCCATAGCTCAGATATATCTGGAGGTTAAAATGACTGAAACTCTATGGTTTTTCTTCAACAGAACATTTATTATTTGTTCTGATGAAGAAAAGGGTGGAAAGAAGATAAAACACGAGAAAATCAGCTAAGCTAAGCTAATAAGGATCCATATAGATGCTGTTTATTTTTCCATCTGGAACAGTCCATGTGGAATTTGGGTTGATAATTGAGAGCAGAATAAATAAACAACCTAAATAAAATAAAATAAAAGGGCTGTATGATGAAGTGTTCTCTCTTTGCAAAGATGTGAATAAATGTGCCGACTGAGTGAAATCCATTGATCTCTGTTCATTTAACTAGGATGAATGGTTGAACACTTTTTAACCCTCCTGTGGCCCCTGGTCCAGTTCCAGGAGCAGCCTCCGTTCATCCTAACAGAGCACCCTGAAAACTGACCCACAAAGTTTTGCATAATATCAGCAACAAAATGCGGGCGGTTCAGAATCAGTGAAACAGGGCAGAGCCGATGCAGAGGGCAGATTTACTGTCCGTAGAGACTCTCACTAAAGAACAATGGTTGAAATGGATTTCATTTGCTTTTTCTTTATTGTGCTTGTTTTTGTTACTGTGTTTAATTCACTGTCTTTTCATTTTTTAGAAAATAAATATTTGGTTCATTAAAACATACAGTGTTTGGTCTTCTACTGTGAATAAGCAGCAGTTGCTATTGATTCTGAAATATTCGTAATAAAACTGCAGAAACAAGGAAAACTTTATAATTAATTCACTATAAAAATGCCTTAGAAAATATACATACTAAAAAAAACATGGTTTGAGGACTGGATATGATTAATAACATTAAAGTAAATGTATCTAGGTACTACATAGTATGATTGGAAATGTTTATTTTTATATACCAATGAATCAGAAAACAAAAATAAATAAATATGTTAATCAATAAAACTTTAAAAGGAAAGCTTTGTTTTAGCAAATACAATTTGCTGCGTTGTAATATAAAATATGAGACAAATTATTTTCAACGAAATAATATTTTCTAATTTTTTGTAAGAAAGCACAAGTTACTTCCTTAAACTTTCTTTATTTTGGTAACATTGTTCCCTCAAACCTAACTTTGCATCTGCTGGGATCGAACCCGCGACCCTGGAGTCCAGCTCAAGGGGCTCCAGGCGGAAATTCTGTCCGTGTGGAGGGGAGTGTGACGGTATGAGCATGGAAGCTTTAAAACTCCATTACCCAGCATGCAACAGGGTTCAGGGGCTTGTACGGAAGCCCCGCGAGAGGTGATGGTTGGCGAATGTGCGGCTGTAAAGTCAGGATGACGGAGCTAAAGAATAAAAATAAATACCGACGCAGTGAACACGTCTCCTCTTCTTATTATAAAATAAAAAGGAAAACACAGAAAGAGGAGATAACCATAAACCACTCAGACTCTAACAGCTGCAATGACCGAACATGAAGCAGACTTTAGCCTTTAATAGACTCCCACTATCAACCGGATAAAGCTAACTAGCTTTAGCTTAGCATGTTGATCTCCTCTAAGCAGTTTTCCAATCAGATGAGGCTAAAATCCACAGTGTGCATCATCAGGGAATCGTTTCTATCAGGTGTTTCCTACCTATCCGGTGTAAGATGATCTGGGGGATCCTGGTGAAATCCAGCAGTAGATGTTGATCGTCCATCTTTTCCTCCGAATTGACCAAACTCCCTTTAAACTCCGTGAATGTTTCTTCAGCAGGAGTTAACTGCTCAGTGATAAACTCTCCTTGAAGCTGGACTGAAGACATTCTCACTGCAAACACTCCCAGATTATCAGCCTCTCTACAATGACTCCACACACAAGCTAAGCTAATGCTGCTAGCTGCTGTTCTGTCCAGTCTGGTCGCCTCATGGTGGGTTTTGTTCTTCCATCATGGCGGACGACACACTAACTATTAAAGCGCATTACCGCCACCTGCTGGACTGGAGTGTCAACAGGAGATTCAAACTATTTTCTCTGAAATATTTCTCAAATCCATGAAGATTTGATCTTTTATTTTAATTCATAGCTGAAACATTTTCAATATTAAATTATCCTTTGATCCATAGTTTCTCTAAACTGTCTCCCTTCAGTTTTTATAACCAATAAAATCCATAAACACCTGCTGTCCAGTTTCAGGCAGGTTGCTACTTTCACCTAAACCTGCTGCATGTTTACCAGTTATTTGAAGTGAACTATTCAAACCTGTTTGACCAATTCTGCATCATGAAATTATTGATTCTATTCTCCTCTTTCTTCCTGCTTTCTTTTTATCTCCACATTTTTCTGAATTTTATATCAGTTTCCCTCTTTATCACTTATGTCCCAGTTTTCCTGACATATTTCTAACATTATTATTATTATTATTATTTTACATTCAATCTTAAAGGATTTTCTAGATCAACATTTTTAGATTTTAGTTCCTGTTTAGCTCAAAGATCAACCTCTTTGTTTCCCTCCTCTCCAACATGAGCTGAACCCAAACAAATTCTACTGTTATTTTCTTTACATGTAGTTTGTTCAGAGGATGATAAATACCATCAATAATATCTTTACTTTTTCAATGATTTGATTCAATCCTTAATAAAGCTGCTATACTATCAGACACTATCACATTATTTTGATTATTCTGTTTTTAATCCAGTTTAAACTTAAAGGTTTTCTAAAGAGCATAAAGAGAACAGCCCATTTCATTCTCTGCTTCTTTAAATGCATCATTTATCATAACTGAAAATAATAAAGGACCAGTGACCAAGCAAACATCAATGTTTTAACTATAAGCTTTATCAATAAGGAAAGTTTGAAGCCTAGCCTTAAAGTCACAGTGTCTGTCTTATGATTTTGAGTTTTTTTTTTTCAGAAATAAAATAAAAGTTGTATAAATGTGCTTTGTATCTACTTCAGGTGTATTATACTTCAGACAATCTGTCACTATTCTAATAATTTAGTTTACATTTCAGACCATGGAGTCAAAAATGTTGGCATGAGGCTGTGGGAAAGGAAGCTTGCTGTCAGGGAAAAGTATTCATAACCGAGGTATTTTAATCTTTTATAAAAGTTTTATCAGATAATTATAATTTTCTGATAAAACTTTTTCTCATCCTTTGTTTCATGAGTAAAAGTTGGTGTGTTGACGCACCTGTCTGATGTTATCATGCGTAGATTGTTTGGACATAAAACCTGTCTGTGTTTCAGAAATAACATCATTAAGACCAGTCTTTAATCTATTTCTATAGATATACGTCAATAGTTTATAATCACAGTTCAGAAGGGTGATTGGTTGGTAGTTGTCTAGAACCTTGTTGTCTTCCTGGTTTGGTTATAAGGGTGATAACGCCCTGCTTCATGGTGTGTGGAAGTAAATTATGGATAAGATCTCTTTAAAAACCTGGAATATAAATTCTCTGAGATAATCCCAGAAATTCATTTCATTATATTTATATAGAGCAAATTCACAACACAAGTCATCTGAAGGCACTTTGCTTCTTTTGCAAAGCCTTTGAGAGGTTGGAGCATCAGTTTCTTTTCAAAGTTTTACACTTTGGGCCAAACAAGGATGAGAATGGCTGATGTATAGTGAGATTCCGTCTGTCAGTTGGGTAGGTGGGTGTTTCTGCTGGTGGGTGTTAACGTCCAGCACACACAGAGAGATGGAGAGTGAGGAGGACTCCTGCAGCAAAACAGCTTTTTCCAGAAATACTGGTGTTACGTTGAGCTGCGTTTCCCCATCAGATACGGTTTCCCCTGCATCT
>NW_024038794.1:35000-52072 GCF_016077235.1 Cyprinodon tularosa
CAGTGAGAATGTCTTCAGTCCAGCTTCAAGGAGAGTTTATCACCGAGCAGTTAACTCCTGCTGAAGAAACATTCACGGAGTTTAAAGGGAGTTTGGTCAATTCGGAGGAAAAGATGGACGATCAACATCTACTGCTGGATTTCACCAGGATCCCCCAGATCATCTTACACCGGATAGGTAGGAAACACCTGATAGAAACGATTCCCTGATGATGCACACTGTGGATTTTAGCCTCATCTGATTGGAAAACTGCTTAGAGGAGATAAACATGCTAAGCTAAAGCTAACCTACGGTCAGCGGCCATCTTACTGCGGTCAGCTCGCTCACTTCCAGCATTGGGTTTTAATGACTGCGGTCAAGTTAGTGATTTTCTCCGGTTAAACCTCTTCTTCTCTCCGAATTCACTGCATTCACAGAAAGCCGTCTCTACCATAGAGATAATATTAGAGTAGACCCCGCATTGACTGTCTCTGCGCAGACATTACGGGCGCCATCTTGGGGAGGTCATCCTGCTGCCCTAACCTGTTGCTTTAAAGGAATAGTACACCCAAAACATGATTAGCCTTCATTTTCTACTCACCCCCATGCTGAACAACACTCTGGAGTACTTTTTTGATATCTCAAATGCATCTGGAGATCTGGGAGGCTTCTTGCTGTCTGCTGACATTCAAATAATGGAGGTCTATGGCGCCCGAGACAGAAAGGTCCATAAAAGTCCACAAAAAACGTGTCAATATTCCTCCATACTGCTCGTCCAATGTATTCCAAGTGTCCTGAGTGGGTAGCATTAGTGATGGGTTGATGAGGCGTCATGAAACGTTTCGACACATTACCAAACTGTATTGATACTGTGTCGATACTGTGTCACTGAATACTGACACCTGCTGGACATTAAAAATCCCTACAGGCAACCTAGTTGACAGAGTTAACTGACACTGATTTGATGACCTATTATATACACTAATATGATGCAATTCATTGTATGATGCATTGTATTATTATTAAAACATATTTGATATTTTAGAAACAGTCAATGAATAATGAGAACCTGCATCATAATTTAATAATCTCTAATCTGTATTTATTTGTCTATCCTCATCCCCCAATACATCTTCCTACACCTTATTTAATTGATTTTATTTTTCTATTGTATATACTGTGTCTAAACATCCTCTATTTTCTTGTATGTGCAATTTTTCCTGCTACTGGAAATACAATTTCCCGAAGGGAGTAATCCCAAGGGATTAATAAAGTCAAGTCTAAGTCTAAGTAAACATGTAGTAAATGAAGATGCTTGTTCACTGGTATTTTTTTTTTACAAATTTTTATTAAAAAAAATAAGTTTTGAAATTCAGTCTGTTGCGCTTTTTTGATATTAGTTCTCCAGCTGTGGAAAACACCCGCTCACACGGCACAGATGAAGCTGGAGTGCACAAAAATTTTAAGGCCAGGCGGAAGAGGTTTGGATAAACCGTCCTTTAGTTTTTCCAATATACAAGAGGATCCTGGGACCTCGCAATATTGCCCTCTGCCATGTATCTCTGCACCTCAAGGATGGCATCAGCTGTGGCACTTTTGGTCTGCCTCCCCACTTCGAGATCAAAATGTTCCCAAAGGTCATCTTAAAAAAAAAAAATAGTATTTTAGTACATGAATCAAGTGGAAACTCTGAGAGGAACAGGATGAAACAAGGAAATTAAAACAAATACCTTATTTTCCGAAATGACATCAAAGTGGTCCCACACGGCAGAAACCTTTCTTTTTGCTTGAGGAAGCTCCATAATTTTTGATGAATTTTATATTCGCAAAACACGCAAGATTGTTTTGGCAGATGCATCTCGTTGGCAGATGCGCATCCTTATAAAGGCTTGTCAATCAGTTCGAAACATCGGTCACGTGACCGATACAGGAACTGTTTCGGTCACGTGACTTTTCCGTAGCGATACACACGTCGACACAGGTTTCGCTCTATGAGACAGACACATGCGCCGACGCATCGGTGTTGCCCTACCCATCACTATGTAGCATCCAGAATTTACTCGAAACGAAGTTATTTAGAATGTTTTTAGAGCATAAACAGTAGTGTATAGGATTTCCTGAAAGCGCATTCACGACGCTACGGAAACCGCGGCAGACCAAACCAGATGAAAGTGCGCATCCAGCTCAGCAAAGAACTCATGCTCTTCCTCAACACTGAAGTCCTCAGACATTTTTCTTTCGTTGTTTCTTTCTTTGCACAGGTAAACGGCAAATTTCTTCTTCTACGCTTGCATTATCGGCAGAGCAGACACTGAATGCGCACTTTCATCTGGTTTGGTCTGCCGGCTTCCGTAGCGTCATGAACGCGCTGGCGCGCGCTTTCAGGAAATCCTATACACTACTGTTTATGCTCTAAAAACATTCTAAATGACTTCGTTTCGAGTAAATTATGGACGCTACCCACTCAGGACACTTGGAATACATTGGACGAGCAGTATGGAGGAATATTGACACGTTTTTTGTGGACTTTTATGGACCTTTCTGTCTCGGGCACCATAGACCTCCATTATTTGAATGTCAGCAGACAGCAAGAAGCCTCCCAGATCTCCAGATGCATTTGAGGTATCAAAAAAGTACTCCAGAGTGTTGTTCAGCATGGGGGTGAGTAGAAAATGAAGGCTAATCATGTTTTGGGTGTACTATTCCTTTAAAGAGATTAAACATATTTAAATTAGATATATATCATGGCACTATATATTGTTATATCTTACACAGCAAGACAGACATCTATGGAGGATAAAAAGTGCCAAAATTAAATAAATAAATACAGCATTAAATAAATAATTAAATGTGTCAATAATTAATTAAATGAGGAATTAAATAAATAAATCTGTTCCTTATTTATTTAATGAATTACACATTTAATTCATTGTTTATCGCTGTATTTATTTATTTAATTGTGGCACTTTATATTAGTGACGTGATTTTAATTAATGAATGACACATTTATTTATTTAATTAATGCTGTATTTATTTATTTCATTTTGGCACTTTTTATCCTCCATAGACATCTAGGCATACCTTGAATTTAAGTTGTTATGCAGCAGTCTTGACTTCTTTTATCACTGTGGAGTCACAGGGGGTGCAAGTTATCTGGTCCAGCAGCTGTGCCTGCAGAGGTGCAATGACTGATAGAGTAGGCGACCTTTCTTCCGACATGACCAGTGTAGCTGCTTTCAGTGACTGCAGAGCTTTCACCACATCTTCGGCAACTGTTATGTCTGCCTCTGTCAGGGTGCAGAGATCTTTTTCATTCCTGCGTACTTCAGGTGACAGCAGAGCAGCTGAGATTGCTGGTTGCTGCTCTAGAAATCGATCCAGCATTTCCAATGAGCTATTCCAGCGTGTCACAACATCAATCACCGGTTTATGTAAAGGCAGGCCCAGTAACCTTTGCTTCTCTTTAAGCTTGTGGCTTGCTGTGGTGCTACGATGAAAAAATGATGCGATGCGCCTTACTTTACACAGCAGGCGAGCCACAGCTGGGACTTTCAGCGCTGCTTGTGAAACTAAATTGATGATGTGTGCAAAACAGCCGACGTGCAACAGGTCCATCATTTCCACCGCACTGACAATATTTGCAGCATTTTCCGTTATGATGGCTGGCTCTTTGTCTGTCAGCTCCCATTCTCCAATTGCTTCAAACAATAGGTCACGTAAATTACTCGCAGTGTAGCTAGTTTCAACTGCTCTTGTCTGTAGGGCATGCCATTTTAGGTCCCACTCGTTGTCAATGTAGTGAGCAGTAATAGTTAGGTATGACTCAGTTGCCCTAGAAGTCCAACAATCACAGGTAAGGGCAATTCTCGTTGCTGTTTTAAGCGTCGTTGCAACGCCTGTTTGTTTTACATCTGCGTACATGTTTGGGATTATTACCTCACTAAACTGTTTGCGTGAGGGTATAACGTAGCGTGGCTCGAGCGTCTTCATAAGGCCACGGAAACCTTCATTTTCAACCGCGCAGTATGGTTGTAAGTCTTTGCAGATGTATGTAGCGATAGCCTTAGTTATTTTCTGAGCAAGCGGGGAGTTTGCTGGTAACTTGATATCAAATGCCTTCTCGAGCTGCATCTGCCTCGGGGCTGAATCAGATTGTGTTTGTGCTGAGTGGTGTCTCGTTAAATGGTTTCGAAGATTAGTTGTGTTTCCACAATACCTCACTTCTGTGTAGCAAATCTTGCAAACTGTCTTGCTCTTATCCAGTTCACTGCTGTCATTTTGTTTTTTTTAAACCAAAATATTTCCAGACATCTGCCTTCAAACTTCTTGGCGATGATTTCAGAGCTTCCGCCATATTGTTTTGGTGCGCTCCTCTCGCGCAGTGATGAGATCTCGCGGGACGCGAGAAGTCATGAATGTATGAAAAGACTTATTATAATGGATCGATTTATGGTTTTTATGAATCGATATCGGGCTATTGAAAGGGAAATTGATTCAAATCGATTTAATCGATTTTTTTACCCAGCCCTACTATTCAGAGACCTATGTAATCATTATATGACACTTTTAAGATGTCCAGAAAGGGATCATGCATTTCCATGTGAGGGACTGAAGGTGATCACCTCGTCGTCCAGGCCTTGCAGGCCTTCCTGCCTCCAGTAAAGTCTAGATTTATCAGAAACTGAATTCTTCCAGTACCGTGATTTTTTTATAACTGTACTCACTGCATTTTATGGTTCAAAGTCTTTTTACAGGAAAAAAAACTGCTACATTTATAGCAAAAATGAGGAAGCTGTTGCAGACGGCTTTATCACTTAGTCTGATTTTTCTCTTTCTTACCATAATGGTTCTTTTACGATGGAAGAGAGAATTTTATTAGAAAAGCATTTAAAATCTGCTGAGCCTCTGACACATTCAGCTGGGGTCTGTCTCTTCCAGGCAGAGGTGTACAGGAAGCGCTGCTGAGGGAAATAAAATATCTTTCTGCCGTGTTTGTCTTTCAGACCGCCTTCAGGATTATGTTGGAAAAGAGGAGGATTTCTCTGACCATCAGCTCTGTGAACAGGAGAGGAATTCCAGTTTGGACCAAGAGGAACCAGAAGCTCTGCAGATAAAAGAAGAGCAGAAAGAACCAGAAGATCCCTGGACAAAAGAGGAAACCATGGAGCTCCCCATAGGTGAGCATGAAGAACAGCCTGTTCTGGATCACATGAGAACTCACTCAGGTAAGAAGATTGATGAATGTCTGTCCTGTGGAAAAATGTTTATAAAGAAATCTAGACTTGAAAGACATCAAAATTCAAAGCCACCTACAAACAACTTAAAAGCATTCCTGCATCATCCTTTGTCATAATTTCCTCTATCCTTCATTTTGATTAATAAAGGATTGTTTTCACAGCCCTATTTATTAAAACCATGTTAAATTCATGACACTTGATCATCAATGTGCAAGAGCCTTGAGCACAATAGTTTAGGAGATTCTCAGCAGGCAGGCTCTTCTTCTCCAAACACCGGTTCAGCAAAAGGCTAAAGAATATTCCACCTCTTTTCTGGTTAATGTGTTCTTCTTTAAAATCTATCTCCACACTCGAAGACGGCTGCCCTCTTGAAAGCGTCTCTGCGCTCGGACCGATTTTCTCCTCGCGCGGAGGAAAAGTGGTTTGACAGGTTGGGCTACAAGAATCAAAAAGCGTTATTTTCGAGAAAAACGAGCCGTTCTCCGAGCTGGATGTATTACATTGATCTCTATGCACAGGCAGCGGCCAGGCGAGTGGTTAGGGACCGTCTGCAAATGGTAAAACAATAGAAAAACGTCGCAAATAAACATCAATAACTCCACTGCCATAAAGTGCAGAGACTCCAAAATCACCACACACACCAAGGGGCTCTTGGTGATCGCATACAACAGCTGCTTTGGAAAAAATACACTTTTTTTTTTTTAGAATTTTTTTGTTGTTATTAACCATTAATATCATCCTATTTTAATCAATAGCTCTGTGATTATACAGTGCAGACTCTCCAAAATCACCACACACACCAAGGGACTCCAGATGAACATACTACAATAGCTGTTTTTGAAAAAGACACCTTTAGCTATTTTTTAGAATTTTTTATGGTTATTAACCATTAGGGACTCTTGGTGATCAAACTACAACAGCTGGTTTGGAAAAAAATACACCTTTTTTGTGAATGAAGTACACAGAGATGCTAGGCAGATGGGAGTTCTTTATGAAATACATTGAAGTTTTAAGCATGATGTCTATACCTGTCTATACACTAAAGCTTTTGTGTAAATATGACTCTGTGTTTTTTTTTTATGATGCTATGGGTTCACCATTCCCACGTAAAACGAACAGCTGAAACAATACCTCAAAAATTGCATTGAAAGATTGCTACAGCTGTAAAAGGCGGCACCGTCCAGGAAACACACAGCCAGGCAGACGAGCTCCGAGCCAGCTCCCATGCCAGAGGATGAAGAGAGCACATCCAGTTAGTCACATTAAAAGGAAACATGACTACGCTGAAAAACAGGCCGATCTCCAGCAATTAAACAGAGAAGTTGATACCAGCAGCATAGCTGATATTTCTCTCCAGGATGGAGTCACAGCCAAACAGGAACAGACCAGATGAAGCTACTATGAGAAAAAGCAGAGAGAGCAGAACGTTAGAGATTGAACTAACAGATTCTGCAGAGTGGGAGAATAGAGATAGAATGAAGCAGAATGATGAAAAAGGGGTCCCTATGTCCTCCAGCAGTCTAAGCCTATAGCAGCATAACTATAGAGATAGCTCAGGATAACCTGAGCCACTCTAACTATAAGCTTTATCAACAAAGAAAGTTACTAGTGACTAGGTAGGATTCCCGCAGGCCTGTGGAGCGATATTTTCTCTCCAGTTTCCTAGCATTTAGCTTCAAAGTGCGCAGCTCTGCATTACACCAAGGAGCAAGCTTTTCGGTTTTCATTTTCAAAGGAGCTGTGTTGTCTAAGGCAGTATGCAGAGAACTAGCAACCCCATCAACAAAATCATCAACCTGGTGTGTGTGATGATTTTGGAGTCTGCACTGTATAATCACAGAGCTATTGAGTAAAATAGGATGATATTAATGGTTAATAATAAAAAAAATTCTAAAAATAAAAAGTGTATTTTTTCAAAAGCAGCTGTTGTAGTGCGATCACCAAGAGCCCCTTGGTGTGTGTTGTGATTTTGGCGTCTCTGCACTTTATGGCAGTGGAGATATTGATCTTTATTTGCAATGTTTTTCTGTTGTTTTACCATTTGCAGACGGTCCCTAACCACTCGCCTGGCCGCTGCCTGTGCATAGAGATCAATGTAATGCATCCAGCTCGGAGAACAGCTCGTTTTTCTCGAAAATAACGCTTTTTGATTCTTGTAGTTCATAGTCTGTGCTATCAGGACATGAAAGATGCGTCATTTGTGTTTCAAAAACGAGAGTTATTGATCCCGGAAGTCCGAATCTGTGAATATCTTTCTAACTTTACCGAAGTCGCCTCGAGCCGTCGTCTTAACTGACGAGCTGTCAGTCAAATGCTTCCTGACACTACTTCCTGTGAGATCGTGTCTGCAAGGCCCAATCAGGAGGAGGCTTACAGTTGTCTCCGCCCAACCTGTCAAACCACTTTTCCTCCGCGCGAGGAGAAAATCAGTCCGAGCGCAGAGACGCTTTCAAGAGGGCAGCCGTCTTCGAGCGTGGCCGCTGGATAGAAAATTGTGCGCGCAGGGAGATCCCATGCGCACGTGGGAGGGGCTGCCGCGCGCGGAGAGAGATTTTCTCGCGCGGCGGTAGATAAACCATGCGCAGAAGTAGTCTAACATACATGCGAGTATGTTTATTTTGCTCGCGTTGGTTATGACATAAATGTAACGCCATAAAGATGTTAGTAAAAGTTAGGGTCATTCATTACAATTCTTCAAGCTGATTGGGTACCTGGCTGAAACATATCAGATTCTTGATTTGTTTCATGGTGTTAACTGATAAATCAAATTCTCACCAGATTCTTTTGAGAGGAAAACACAAACATCTTTCTCATCCACAAAGGCAAAATTCACGTCCTTTTGCTAATTTTTCTAAAAGAGATGGAGGGTAGTCTAGCTAAAACAGGCGTAAACATATTTCAACCTTCTGCCTCTGGTTGACATGATGTTGTCATACACGTCTCTGTATTTCAAATTGTTCAAAAAATGAGTATTTGGCTTTATCATTATTCTATTGTCATTCTGTATCATATCTAAATGTTTTAGACTTAAGATGTATCACAGTGATGCACAGAGGCTTCACCACAGACTGAATCATCAAATAGGAGGAGCTTGATCTGCATGAATCTTTGTCATGAGAATAACAAAACATTGGTCACAGGAATGTAGTTTAGATTAGTTTTTACTCTAGGTTTCGAAGTGAAGTAGAAATAAACAGGGGAGGGAAAGGATTGAATTTGTGTGTTGCCATTAAAGTCAACATTTCTTCTGGAGAACAATGTGATGGAAAGATGTCATCTATGTTAACCCTGTTTTTCTTAAAACCCTCTGGTGAATAGCGGTCACTGTAGTGGGCAGCTACTAAAAAGTAAATATCTCTAATTCTATGCTTTCTATAGTGAAACTACATATTAGTCATTGTAACTGTGTCAGTCTAAGCACCTAAAACATCATACATACATACATACAGGGAAAGAAAGAAGGCACAGAGACAATTAATTTCGTTTTACTTGCGAGGAGAGTAGGAAGAGACTGCAGAGTTTACAAATCTCCAATACACTCTGCCAGTCTTCAGCTTTCTCCTAGCTATTTATTAAAGCCAGAGGGGGGTTCCCTAGTTACACAAGCTGAGGTTGTGCTAAAGGAATAGGAAACAAGAAATACAATTCAATTTGCAGCCTCAGTGAGCAGGTCAATTTGCATTTAAATGTCTTGCGGTCAAATGAGCCGAGAACCTCTTAGTTTCGTTAAGCTTGAGCAATACTTCCTGAGAGTTGACCCTATACTGCTTGTGCAAACCCTCTCTGGAACAGTAATATGTCACATATTATACATCATAAGAACAAACATTAAGTATCTTATACATAATTATTCCAACAAACTGCAAGTAAATTTCATCTGAGAAATTTCATCCAAGATGGCCAACAAACGGCAACCCCTGTCGACCACTGCTGGCATATTCTCTCAATCCTTCTATTGTAGTAGAGCCCAACAGGTAAAAAAAATATTATGATTTACAGCAACATTTAATCAAGGATATTGTCAGTTTGAAATAGATTTTTTTTGTTTAATATGTAGAAAATTATGTTTAGCCATCCAATGAAGTGAACATCATGCATCAGGTATTACATTTTTCAACATAAGTCATATAGTTGTTTACTGTGTTTTTTAATAGTTTTGCTTATAATTCAGTGGTTTAACGTTACACATATAAGCTATTCATTTAAAATTTACTTTTAAGTGTTTTTTGTGTATACTTTCTGCAGATTAGCTGTAGTTTGTGTGACTGTTTTGAATTGAAAAACCTTCCTGGATGGGAAGTCCAGTGCATTGAATTATTTTTTTTTCAACTTTTTTACCTTTTTTGTTATGACTATACCAATTATTTCTATTGTAGACTTCAAACACCGTGAAGAATAAGATAGCCAAAAGGAAAGTGAGGGTGATGAGGGCCAGGAAACAGAGTAAGGTCAGCATGATCAGGACGCTGAGGATTATGGGTACAGGGCACCTGACCGTACTGTAGCCCATAAATATGTCGTGAAAATCCAAAACAATGACTTTGCCAGAGACTTGCCTCCTTTTCTAGGAGAGTGTAAACTGAATGTGGGGGAAAGAGATCCTATGGATTGTTTCAGATACCTGTTCCAGCTCATCTCATTGATGACATAGTGAAAAACACCAACTTGTATGCTCTCCAGAAAGGGAAAGGAAATCTGACAGGAGATGAAATGCAGATATTTTTAGGGATCGACTTGATCATGGGGTACATTCGCCATTGAAGGGCAGGAATGTACTTGTCAAGTGATGATGGTCTACGACCATGTCTGTAAACAGGGATGAGCAAATCCTTAGACACCTCCACTTTGTGAATAGCTTTGCTTACCGCCCAGCTAACACAGATAGGCTCTCCATAATAAGACCCTTCCTAAGTACACTTCAGAAGACGTTTAAGGCAGCAGGACATCCTGAGGATTTTCAGTCACTTCAGTCAGCTATGAGTGTCATTGGTTTTTCATATTCAGTTCTAAACATTGCGCCTATAAAGTGTAAAATATTAAGATATGTTGGAATATTTTTCAAAGCATAAAATAAAACAATGATTTGTGTTTTTATAACAGAATAGTAGATCATTATTTTTTTATAAATTCAAATTTTATATTGGTTATCCAGGGGTTTAGTGTTGCGATTGCGCCTTAGTTCACTCACATTTGTGTTCGACATATCCTTGTAACTTGTCAATCGATGTGATTATTGTTGGTATTTGTTGGTGAATTGTGTAATGTTTGATTATGTATAGAGTATATTTGTTTATTTAACCATGGGCGGTGTGGTGTGTTGTTTTTGAAGGGGGGTGGGCATTGGGAGGAGAGGGATGTTGGATGGAGGGATCGGGCTAGTGGTGGTGGGGGGGGTGATGTTAGGTAATATGGGAGGGGGGGCTGGGGGGGGATAGGCTGGTTTTTGTGTTGTTGTTGCCAAGGTGGGCAGGGGTGACATTAGGAGATGGCGGGGGGGCACAGGGGGTGGGTGGGATGGTTGGGCGGGGATTGGGGATTTGGGGAGGAGGATGGGGCGGGGGTGGACAACTGTGGGAGTGGGGGGGCGGGTTTGGTGGGGCAAGGGGGGGGAGGGAGGGGGACGGTGGATGGCGGGATGGGTGGGCCGCGTGTCGGGGTAGGTGAAGAGTGGGGTTTGTGGGGGATGTCATTATGTGGTGCTGGGGGCGCCCCCGTGCTAAACCCTTTCGTCCCTCTTCCTAAGTAAGGAGTTTGGAAAAAGTAAAGAGATTTATGGAAAATTGTAAGAGGAATGTAATAGTAGGTAATTAAAGTAGGTGAATAGTAATGTTATAAGAGGTAAGGTGAATGTAAGGTTAGGTATGAGGAAGCAGTTTGTGGTAATGAGAGTGAGAAAAATTATGAGAACCAGAGGAGGTTTTTTGTTTAAGAGTGAAGAAGGTTTTTACATGTCTCTTAGCTTCTGTGTGCACATGTGGACGGATGTGTGTCATAGCAAAACGCAAAATACAGATGAAAACGAACTTGATGACTAGTATTTATTAAAATCACGTAAACAGTTTAAGAGCGGGATTAAATTATTAGACCAGAATACTACAGAAACAGGAACCTGGTAACTCGGGGGATGGATGTGCCAGTATGCTCTTTGGCGTCCTTTTCTGGAGGGTTAAGCTATCTCCCTTTGTTGTTTTTGGCCCCCGTCCTGTGTATAATAACAATGTGTGGGTTTCATACTCCCTTATTTGGGGCTTTATTCCCCTATAGGGGTTACAGTGTGGATCGAAGCTTCATGCTTATAGGATGGAGCTGTTTTGACTTTCTCCGCACATTCTCTGGGCCAAAAAAAGGCCGGGGGTTTTTATTATTTTTTAAATTTGTTAATATTTGGTTTTTTTTACATTTATTTATTTTATTGTATTTGTGTGTTCTTATGTTTTTTGTTCGTTATTTTTGAAATCTGGGGTTTTTTTGTTTTTTGGTTTTTATTTTTGGTATGGTTTTTTATATAGTTTTTTGTATTAGGTTGTTATTTTTTGTTTTTGTTTATTTTTTTTTTTTTGTTTTTTAGGTTTTTATATTTTACTGTTTTTTAAAAATTTAATAATTTTTTTAATTTAATTGTTTTTTGTTTAGGTTTTTTTTTTTAATTTCTGGTCGCCGGTTTGGTTGTTTACTTTTTTCTTAAAACCTTTTGTGATATTTCAGCAAAAAAAAAAAAAATAAAAAATCAATAAATTATTAATACAAAAAAATAAAAAAAAAAAAAAAAAAAAAAAAAAAAAAAAAAAAAATTTTTAAAATAATAATTTTAAGTGACTATTTCTTTAATGGGTTTTATAGGAATAATTGCAGGTAGCATTAGGTATTAGGTTTTTTTAAAACACCAAACACCTTATTCAGCAACCTCTGCACAAAGAAAAAGACACAGAGAATTGGAGTTGTATGATTTTAATTGCAAGGAGAGACGTGATAGTCAGATAGTGAATGTGATGTAGAGACTGCATCAGTTTACAATCCTTCCAAATACTTCTGAGAGCAGTCTCAGTCTCTGTTCTCCAGGCTATTTATTTAGATCAGGGATGCCCTGGTTACAATGTGGTTTCAATCTGCTAAAGGGAGGGGGGAAACCCAGATGAAACCTGTTCACAGAAACTTCTGTACGACAACATGAGATAAGGAGAATTCCTTTCCTTATCTGGTTATGCAGCTCTCCGTGTTCCACAGCCTTGACCGCAGCCGTCAGCATCCCTCTGCACAGACTTACAGCAAAACATTAGTAACACAGCAAACAAAGTTAAATGTTTCAACACTCTTTGTAATATAAGTAAGATAGGGATACAATATGTGTAAGTATAATATGATTAAAGTAGAATAACTTACCAGACTGAGTGAAAAATTTTATAGTGAGTAAACAGGATAAATTAATATATAATTAAAAGAGAAATCTAAATTTTCTAACAGCAGTCCACCCTTTCGATTATAGAAGGATATTATCCTTTTGTAATCGATATTAGAAATGGGAAAATAATGAATATAAACAACTAAAACTAACTAAAACTGTAAATATATATATAAAGAAAACTAAAAAAAAAAAATGTGTATATGTAAAGAAAGGTTCAAATAAGAAACTAAAATTAAAAATAATAATGAAACATATATATCAAAAATGCACAACTGCATTAAGTCGGTGGACAAATTAAATGATTATAATAGATGGAAAAATTATGGAAAAGATTATGATAGCTAAAATATGTTGCCAATAAATAGAGCCCTAGAATCACAATATCGGCAAAAATGTTTTCTGTTTTTCCCCATGATGATACTTTTATGGTAAAATATCTATTTGTTGAGAATTTAAATGTTTAATTCTTATCATTATCAGTTACCCTTTTTGTTTCCCTGGAAAGAGAAAAGTTCAAATCAGTCAAAACAATAGACCCCTTCATGTCTACAAACTGTAAGTCAAATTATTAATCTGAATTTAATTAAAAGTAAAAAAAAAAGATAAATCTCTATGCAAAATGTTAAAATCATAACACAAAGATGTTTCACGCAGATGACGAGTTCAGCTCTTCAGAATCAGGCTCAGTCAAAGTACACATTGAAAAGTTGGAGGATTTAATCTCAGCGCTCCTCTTTCCCAATGGTAGCTGAGATGACCCGATCATCAGAGTTCATTCTCTAATCCAGAAATCTCTGCCAATACTGACCATCAGCCATCAGCTGCTCATCTAACACTTGGAATTTATTTTATTATCAGGAAAAGTAATATCAAACACTTAGAAACTAAAAATGTTCACCTTTCATTAAAATACAACACATTTCCCTTCTCATTCATGTTGTATGATTAAAAAATCAAAAAGCCAAAGCTGATGTCAGACATCTTCAGGTGGGCGTCTTCATCTTTCTGTTGATGTTGGTCCCTCATACAGGCGACATTTTGAACGAGGTTCAATGGGTGGTCTGCAGAGCAGCTGGTCCTCAACACATCAGGTGGACGACTGATGGGTTAATTAACCAATCAGAGGGGATTATTCTGCCCCTTTATTCTGATTTGTTTTGTTGAAGCTTTTCCTGGTTTCTTCCAGATGAGCTCAGATTAGCTCTGATCACTTTCTTTGATGACTTTGAGCCACACCTCCTCCTGCTGAAGGATGGAAGGATGGCTGAGATGGTCCTCCATCAGGGTCTCCAGGCACCTCGGTCCCTCTGTAAAGCCGTCTCTAAGGGAAAAAAGGTCTTGTAGTATGGCAAGCCAAGAAGGTCACATTTCGCATTGAATTGTCGCGTTAAGATTGAAGTTAACCCGCAAAAAACGCGCGTTCTCCCGAGATTACGCCGCTTTTTACGCCGTCTTTTACCAACAAGCGCCGCCTTTTACGCGCGTCATGATAGTACCGCAAGACGCGCGTTAAATACGCGCGTTGTGTCGGTCAGAACACGGGTATTTAACGCACGTTTTCCTAATATGATAATGATGTCCTTCCTTCTTTTCCCACAGCCAATGCATTTGAACTGGTTGCATCCAATCGCTGATCAAGGCAGCCAGACCAAGAAAGTTCAGCACAGATCTGCTTTGTGGAAAACTGCACAGAGCTCAATGTTGCAGCATTGACAAAATTCACTGCATTGCCGTTTCACAAAGCCTTAATGTTAGGAATATATCCACTACTTACACTTTGCTGTTATTTTGAATCCATTCCATGCCTATTTTCATGTAAAAACGTTTTGCATCAACATGCATCGCCAACTAATGTTTTGTATTTACAGGTATTTCTGAGAATATAATCATAAATGTAGCCTACTTCACTGTTTTTGATCCATCGCCATGCATTCTGTCATGTAAAAACTTTTTATATTGTGCTAATAAAATGACAATAAAGGGGACACTTGTCTTCCAGAAAATTTGTCGGTCTGACTTGTTTTCTGTATATTTTCCTGCATATCACCAACCTTTTCCCATAATGCTTTCTACAGCCATGGAGTAACTGCTGTTAAAATTAAATGAACAGGAAAATTTCTTATTAAAAGTGTTATTAGTGCAATTAGATAAAACTTGCTTAGTTGAGCCAGTGGAGGTTTGATGATCCCCATAGCTCATGTTCTCTGTCTCCTATATATATATATATATATTTATATATATATATATATATATGTATTAACCACGTCACATAAATGTTCTTTCAGTCTGCAGATGGCGCCATATAACGAGTAGGCTACTGGCAGAGCAGCAAACAGGTGTTTGCACCAAAGCTGGGGAACAATATAGGCAAGGTGTGTCTCTTTTTCAAGAGAGAACTGGATACTGGATTCTTTCATCTTTTTTATTTATTATGAACTGTTATCTATTTCCCACTACCTTTGACCACTAGTCAGTACCTTTACTTATGTGTACTAGAACAAGATCCAAATGTGCAAGACCCCTTGCTCACACTGGCTCCGGTGCGGTTACCGAGCCGACAGAGACCGCAACTCCCGCACACCCCCTCTCACACCGCCCTTTTGACTACGGTGCAGTGCGGCTCTGCGGCTCCGGCAACAGGTGCGGAGATATAACAGAAGTTCACTTGAGTTCACTTGAGTTCACGTAACTTCACGCGATAACACGGCCCAAATAAGGATATTTGCGAGAGCTTGTTGCGGAGGTTCTCCGGCACGCCGCAAGGATAGCTTTCTTGCGGAATTTTCTGCAGCGCCGGAGTGTCTCGGTAACTGCAGCCGGACAGCTCAGAAGCCGGTGAGAGAGGTTTACGTCTTTTTAATGACTTGGAATCACTGCGGCGCCGCACCCACCGCACCGCAACGGTAAGACCGGAGTCGGTGTGAGCCTGGGGAGAGTCTAATTACATTTTCATTGTGGAGTAGGAGACAAGGTATGGGTGCAGCACCTTCCATTGGGGGTGTATCCAGAAAACCGGTACTACGTTACTTAGATGTTACATTTAATTTTAACAGCAGTTGTTCCGTGGCTGCAGAAAGCATTATGAGCTATGGAAAAGGTTAGTGATATGCAGGAAACATACAGAAAACAAGTCAGACCGACACATTTTCTGGAGGACAAGTGGCCCCTTTATTGTCATTTTATTAGCACAATGTAAAAAGTTGTTACATGACAGAATGAATGGCGATGGATCAAAAACAACAGAGAAGTGGGCTACATACACTATATTGCCAAAAGTATTTGCTCACCCATCCAAATTATTGGAATCAGGTGTTCCAATCACTTCCATGGCCACAGGTGTATAAATTCAAGCACCTAGGCATGCAGACTGTTTTTACAAACATTTGTGAAAGAATGGGTCGCTCTCAGGAGCTCAGTGAATTCCAGCGTGGAACTGTGATAGGATGCCACCTGTGCAACAAATCCAGTCGTGAAATTTCCTCGCTCCTAAATATTCCACAGTCAACTGTCAGCTGTATTATTAGAAAATGGAAGTGTTTGGGAACGACAGCAACTCAGCCACGAAGTGGTAGGCCACGTAAACTGACGGAGCGGGGTCAGCGGATGCTGACGCGCATAGTGCGAAGAGGTCGCCAACTTTCTGCAGAGTCAATCACTACAGACCTCCAAACTTCATGTGGCCTTCAGATTAGCTCAAGAACAGTGCGCATAGAGCTTCATGGAATGGGTTTCCATGGTCGAGCAGCTGCATCCAAGCCATACATCACCAAGTGCAATGCAAAGCGTCGGATGCGGTGGTGTAAAGCACGCCGCCACTGGACTCTAGAGCAGTGGAGACGCGTTCTCTGGAGTGACGAATCGCGCTTCTCCATCTGGCAATCTGATGGACGGGTCTGGGTTTGGCGGTTGCCAGGAGAACGGTACTTGTCTGACTGCATTGTGCCAAGTGTAAAGTTTGGTGGAGGGGGGATTATGGTGTGAGGTTGTTTTTCAGGAGCTGGGCTTGGCCCCTTAGTTCCAGTGAAAGGAACTCTGAATGCTTCAGCATACCAAGACATTTTGGACAATTCCATGCTCCCAACTTTGTGGGAACAGTTTGGAGCTGGCCCCTTCCTCTTCCAACATGACTGTGCACCAGTGCACAAAGCAAGGTCCATAAAGACATGGATGACAGAGTCTGGTGTGGATGAACTTGACTGGCCTGCACAGAGTCCTGACCTCAACCCGATAGAACACCTTTGGGATGAATTAGAGCGGAGACTGAGAGCCAGGCCTTCTCGTCCAACATCAGTGTGCGACCTCACAAATGCGCTTCTGGAAGAATGGTCAAAAATTCCCATAAACACACTCCTAAACCTTGTGGACAGCCTTCCCAGAAGAGTTGAAGCTGTTCTAGCTGCAAAGGGTGGACCGACGTCATATTGAACCCTATGGATTAGGAACGGGGGCAAAAT
>NW_024038795.1:0-13364 GCF_016077235.1 Cyprinodon tularosa
TGCAGGATTTGGTGGGATGTTGCTTTGTCCCTGTGCCATGAATGTCTGAGGTTCTCACTAAGACAGAGAAAAGGTGATGGTTGCTCTGACTTATGAAAATGTAAACAAAATAGCACCTTATAGAGGAAAAAGAATGAATAATATAATCCAATAAGATAAAATCTAAAGTTATGTGTCACTTTAATCTGAATTAGATTTCACTAAATGAAAAACTAAGAGAATGTGATTTCCCTTTCCTCCAAAAATATTAATGCACATTAATGCAAATATATGGGATGTAGTTTGGAAAATGCAACTAAAATACATAAAAGCTATGAGTTTATTAACTAAAATTATAGATTTGCAAATATTAATAATAATTTTTGGCACATTTAAAACAGTTGTTTCAAAGATAATGAAACCTAAAACCTGCTTAATGGATTTAAATGTAGGATGATAAAATTTTTAATGATCCCTCTACCTAAAGCCCCCCACAGGCATTAGGTAGAGGGGGGGCTTCAAAGCTTAACTTTGAGGGACAGCAGCAGAATGCGCCACAAGATGTTCTGATTCTTAGGTCAGAGGTGACGAGGTCTTCAGAGAGATCTCCCTATTATCCCAGGTTGGCTTCCAGCAGAATAGTAACTGGTTCGCTGTTTATTGACTAGAGTTAAAGTACCTGCGTATACAGGTGCTGGTCATAAAATTAGAATATCATGAAAAAGTAGATTGATTTCAGTAATTCCATTTAAAAAGTGAAACTTGTATATTATATTCATACATTACATACAAACTCATATATTTCAGATGTTTATTTTGTTTAATTTTGATGATTACAAATGACAACAAATGAAAATCTCAAATTCATCATATCAGAAAATTAGAATATTGTGAAAAGGTTCAAAATTGATGGCCCCTGGTGCCACACTCTAATCAGCTAATTAACTCAAACCACCTGCAAAAGCCTTTAAATGGTCTTTCAGTCTAGGTCTATAGGCTACACAATCATGGGGAAGACTGCTGACTTGACAGTTGTCCAAAAGACGACCATCGACACCTTGCACAAGGAGGGCAAGACACAAAAGGTCATCGCTAAAGAGGCTGGCTGTTCACAGAGCTCAGTGTCCAAGCACATTAATAGAGAGGCGAAGGGAAGGAAAAGATGTGGTCGAAAAAAGTGTAAAAGCAAGAGAGATAACCGCACCCTGGAGAGGATTGTGAAACAAAACCCCTTCAAAAATGTGGGGGAGATTCACAAAGAGTGGACTGCAGCTGGAGTGAGTGCTTCAAGAACCACCACACACAGACGTATGAAAGACATGGGTTTCTGCTGTCGCATTCCTTGTGTCAAGCCACTCTTGAACCACAGACAGCGTCAGAAGCGTCTTGCCTGGGCTAAAGAGAAACAGGACTGGACTGCTGGTGAGTGGTCCAAAGTCATGTTCTCTGATGAAAGTAAATTTTGCATTTCCTTTGGAAATCAAGGTCCCAGAGTCTGGAGGAAAAGAAGAGAGGCACTTCATCCACGTTGCTTGAAGTCCAGTGTAAAGTTTCCACAGTCAGTGATGGTTTGGGGTGCCATGTCATCTGCTGGTGTTGGTCCATTGTGTTTTCTGAGGTCCAGGGTCAACGCAGCCACATACCAGGAAGTTTTAGAGCACTTCATGCTTCCTGCAGCTGACCAACTTTTTGGAGATGCAGATTTCATTTTCCAACAGGACTTGGCACCTGCACACAGTGCCAAAGCTACCAGTACCTGGTTGAAGGACCATGGTATCCCTGTTCTTAATTGGCCAGCAAACTCTCCTGACCTTAACCCCATAGAAAATCTATGGGGTATTGTGAAGAAGAAGATGCAATACACCAGACCCAACAATTCAGAAGAGCTAAAAGCCACTATTAGAGCAACCTGGGCTATCATAACACCTGAGCAGTGCCACAGACTGATCGACTCCATGCCACGCCGCATTGCTGCAGTAATACAGGCCAAAGGAGGCCCAACTAAATACTGAGTGCTGTACATGCTCATACTTTTCATGTTCATACTTTTCAGTTGGCCAACATTTCTATAAATCCTTTGTTTTTATTGGTCTTCAGTAATATTCTAATTTTCTGATATGATGAATTTGAGATTTTCATTTGTTGTCATTTGTAATCATCAAAATTAAACAAAATAAACATCTGAAATATATGAGTTTGTATGTAATGTATGAATATAATATACAAGTTTCACTTTTTAAATGGAATTACTGAAATCAATCTACTTTTTCATGATATTCTAATTTTATGACCAGCACCTGTAAATAGACTGAAAAGCGGCCATTTTACCGTTGACCCAGTTACAGGAGGTTCGGTAAAGATGGGCAGGCTAAGGGTTCCAGGAATCTGCCTAAACCTTCTGTTGAACCTTTTGTTTAAGAGCTTCAAGTTGAGTTGAAGAGCCCCCCCCCCCTTTTTAAATCTCATGTCAAAAATCTCGGGTAACATTTGATAATGGGCTCAAATTTGACAAACAGATTAGCTCCGTTGTCATGTATTGCTTTATGGCTTTGTTGTGAAGCACTTTGGGTACCATTTGGCTATTTTAAAGGGCTATACAAATAAATTTGATTGATTTAACAAAACAAATGAGAATAAAAAAAATAATTTTGACCTATTTGATTTAACAGTATATGTTACACAATGTCCCTTTAAATGTTCAAGTTAAGCAGAAAGTAGTCAAACAAACAGAGGTATTCTTGTGTTCATTCTTCCATGATAAATAAGTCACTTTGATTCATGCAGCTCTTTTATTTGTTTCTCAAATAAAAGAATAAACATTATTTTCTGTTGTGCATTACATGCAGGAGGACAACCGGTGTGACTTCAACAAACATATCCTGAAGATTGTTGCTCTCCATGGTGCTGATGAGGATCCCGTTAATGTCTCCATCCTTGTTGAAGGCCAGGAGATTTTACCACCATGCCACAGTACTGCAAAAGCCTGCTCGCTGCTCATGGGACTGATACACTATATTGCCAAAAGTATTTGCTCACCTGCCTTGACTCACATATGAGCTTAAGTGACATCCCGTTCCTAATCCATAGGGTTCAATATGACGTCGGTCCACCCTTTGCAGCTAGAACAGCTTCAACTCTTCTGGGAAGGCTGTCCACAAGGTTTAGGAGTGTGTTTATGGGAATTTTTGACCATTCTTCCAGAAGCGCATTTGTGAGGTCGCACACTGATGTTGGACGAGAAGGCCTGGCTCTCAGTCTCCGCTCTAATTCATCCCAAAGGTGTTCTATCGGGTTGAGGTCAGGACTCTGTGCAGGCCAGTCAAGTTCATCCACACCAGACTCTGTCATCCATGTCTTTATGGACCTTGCTTTGTGCACTGGTGCACAGTCATGTTGGAAGAGGAAGGGGCCAGCTCCAAACTGTTCCCACAAAGTTGGGAGCATGGAATTGTCCAAAATGTCTTGGTATGCTGAAGCATTCAGAGTTCCTTTCACTGGAACTAAGGGGCCAAGCCCAGCTCCTGAAAAACAACCTCACACCATAATCCCCCCTCCACCAAACTTTACACTTGGCACAATGCAGTCAGACAAGTACCGTTCTCCTGGCAACCGCCAAACCCAGACCCGTCCATCAGATTGCCAGATGGAGAAGCGCGATTCGTCACTCCAGAGAACGCGTCTCCACTGCTCTAGAGTCCAGTGGCGGCGTGCTTTACACCACCGCATCCGACGCTTTGCATTGCACTTGGTGATGTATGGCTTGGATGCAGCTGCTCGACCATGGAAACCCATTCCATGAAGCTCTCTGCGCACTGTTCTTGAGCTAATCTGAAGGCCACATGAAGTTTGGAGGTCTGTAGTGATTGACTCTGCAGAAAGTTGGCGACCTCTTCGCACTATGCGCGTCAGCATCCGCTGACCCCGCTCCGTCAGTTTACGTGGCCTACCACTTCGTGGCTGAGTTGCTGTCGTTCCCAAACACTTCCATTTTCTTATAATACAGCTGACAGTTGACTGTGGAATATTTAGGAGCGAGGAAATTTCACGACTGGATTTGTTGCACAGGTGGCATCCTATCACAGTTCCACGCTGGAATTCACTGAGCTCCTGAGAGCGACCCATTCTTTCACAAATGTTTGTAAAAACAGTCTGCATGCCTAGGTGCTTGAATTTATACACCTGTGGCCATGGAAGTGATTGGAACACCTGATTCCAATAATTTGGATGGGTGAGCAAATACTTTTGGCAATATAGTGTATATGCGCTGAACTTGGCAGACCCTCTCCCTTTGCACTACACTTTTGAAGTGTTCCAAAAACTTTTCCTGGAGTTGGATGGATTCAAACTATCAGCAAAAGTAAACAACTTGAAGTTAAAGTTGCTTTCATCTTAGAGGAGGCAAATGTGGCATCAAATGCCAAGAATTAGAAGTGGGTTCCAGTTAATGTTAGTGCAAGGTTGCATTGTCATTAATGAGAATGGTTAGAATGATTTTGGTTCATTGTGGAAATTGCATTCTTCAAAATCCACTTGTCTGGACGACTGGTTCAAATGTTGAAATTGCACTTTTTGTGTGCAGGTTTGTAAGATTTTTATTGCTGATTTGAGTGGCGACTATATTAACTGTTGCTTTCCCAACAGTTTCCAGTAACTATAAAAAGTAATTGAGTTCAGATGAGAAATAGCTGAAATATAAACGGGGAGGGGGGCGACAAAAGACATATATATATAATCTCAAAGTATTTGTCTTAACTGTGTAACGAATCAAAATGTGTTTGAGACGGAGAACCCCTGAACCTCAGAACAGCATCCTGAGGGATGTCGTACACACTGATTTTTCCTAAATGTAGAGCAAGTTACGTAAACTGCCCACATCTCCAAATGCAGAACAGTGAGCAGATTTGCAGTTAAATTAAAATGCATCCCAGTCTGTGGAGAACTTTGCCCAAGGTTTATGATGGGATGTTTATTGCAAGATGAAGAGTCAGATTAGTGCACATTTTGTCACAATAGAACCACAAACCTCAGTGTGTTTCACGGGGATTTTATGCGATAAGCCAAAAAAAAGTGAAGGGAAAACAAGGTGTTGTTTTATTAACAAAATGTTTTAATTACCAGACCTGTGTTGGTGTATATTTAATACTGTGTATTTGTTGTTTACAAGTCATACCAAACTTCTCTTTTTTCTGTACAAATTCTAATGCAGTACAACAAAATGCACTTAATAATAATGCAATATTTGTACATGCTTTTTCCATTTAAATAGAGGCAGACATAATCTATACTCCACTGCTCAAAGTTTAAATGGCTGTTTCAGTTCTGATCCTCGCCCAGAGGTTATTTTCAGCATGTTTGTGTAGGTTAAATATTCTTGATCTTACATGAGTAAATTTCTGTAATGAATCTTCAAACTGAGTTTTAGAGGGTTTTAATTTTTTATTGCCTACACAGCAAATTGGCCAGTGTTAAATCAACTCCCATAGTGTTAAATTTAACAGTTTATATAATTCTCACTGGTTCCGAGTTAAATCAACACTATGCATAGTGTTGATAGTTTAACTCTATTTCAGTGTTACTACTTTAACACCAATAGTGTTACATTTGACTATTTGTATGTATTTTTTTACACCGATCAGTTATACTTTTAACTCAAAGGGTAACATCTTAACACCTACAGTGTTAAATTTTTAACACATTTGAGTGCTGATTCCTCACCGATTAGTTAAAACTTCACTTTAAGTGTAACATCTTGACACCTAAAGTGTTATATTTTTAACACATTTAAGTGTTGAATTGGCTTAGCTTAACTCACTATAGGGGTTACCATGTAACACTAATTAGTGTTATTTTGTACAATAAATACTGCTTTTTCTAAAACTAAATGTTCATCTGGACTGTGTGCAGCAGTGTGCAGGGCACATTTACATACATGAAATACACCCATCTCACTGTTCTACTAGTGTTAATTAGGTCGTCTTATACAAAACGTCTTATACAAAAAACTCATAATTTTTAATACACCAAGCACCAAAAACATTTACAAATGACAGTTGCAAATGACATCACAAAACTTACCAAAATAATGGTACAATGTAAAGACAAGCATCATCGGTGCTATAACTGCTCTGCAGGTCAAAAGGCCTATACGTTTCCACAACATTTGCATTGATTACAACTTTCTCATCCGATTCACACACTTTGTACGCATGAAAATGTTCACTGAAGTATTCAATATCAGGCTTATTGGCAATGAAATGGACATCATTCTTAAGCTTAAGTATCACTTTTATCCTATAAAACAAAGGAAAATCATGGTCAGTGCCACTAGATACAACCAATCCAACTCTAGACTCTGTCCCACAAATCTTAACCCAGTTAGTTGAAAAAGTATCTTCTTGCACAAAAGGAACAAGTTGGGGTAAATGGTCATGATCATTATCTGGATCAAATGCTTTCAGGGGACCATACTCTATGTGGTTTAAAGGGGATGTCTCCCAATTGTAAGCGATCAACATCTGGTGTTTTTTGGCAGGTGACACTGTGATGTTCTTAAAGTTTTTCAGCGTGTTTTTGAACACCCTGTGTTTTGCTTCGAATCTCATGCTCCACATGTAAATCAAGGGTCCAATTCTTCTGATACAACTCGGATAATGTAACATATAATGATGTTTTGGGATCATATTTCTATTTGGATAAAGCTGTCTGAACAAGGCATGGTGTTCCATTATTAAATGTTTTAAATACACCGTCATGCCCATTGTTACAGATGGAGAGAAAATTATGTTAATGATTTGTAGTAGAAGCAACAGCAAAGACCAATTCTGATCACCTTTCGGCACAATGTCACCAAAAATCAAGGGAACATTTCTAATCAGACATAGAGTCTGAATCGAGTTCAATCCTATTGCATTGTTACCACTATCCAAGTTGACCCTTGTTGGACGATTTTTCCGCTCCAAGTACCCATAGTCAAAAGCATAGATTCGAGACAGAAGATCAGGTTTTCACAAAAAGTTTTCTGACATGTATTCTAATAGCAACTTGATTTCATACTGTCCAACCCCTTCAAGAATGTCGTGCATTATGTCTAAAGAAAAGTTCTGGGAAATGTAAAGGAACTGTAAGCTGTTTAACGTTGAATTCCTTTTTAAACCACACACATGCAACTTTTGTGGATTTGACTGTAACTTGTTGCAATGAGTTTGAAAGATTTCTTTACCTCGCAAGATAATCTTTGGGTCATCCTCACTGAAAACATTCTGGGCATCACTTCTTTCAATCAAACACAAACGACAAAGTAACGTCCACTGAACGACTCGATAAAACCCATGATCCCATGCATGCCTAAATTATCGCCTGTGATTTGGGAAATTGTGCCGCGGACATTTACAGCTGAATATGGCAAACTAATTCCATGACTCTCCAACACTTTGATGTCATCAATTAGCGGCTGCAAAATGGGATCAAAGCTATATTTTTTAACATCATCTGTATGAAACAATGCAACCAAATGGATATTCATTAGTGCAGAATTTAACTTTGGGGGCAAATTTCTCAGAACAAAGTACAGTGCTCCAACTTTATGATGTCCATGCTTTGAACCAAGTGCATTTGCCGTCTCCAGGTCATCGTAAAATAACTGAATTTGCAGGGATGTTCGGTGTTCTGAAAATAATGGATGCGATCTAAAGTAACTTCCATCACAGAAGTCCTCATACCGGTTTTCGCTTGATACAGAAGGTGTGCTAAGCAGTCCACAAATATGAGTATTGCGACAGATAAATTTGATCGTTTCCAAAATTGGAACATACACAAAAGTGTCTTTCACTGGTACTTGATCAAAAGTACCCGTAACTTTATTGAGTCTTGAATCATAGCGGAATCCTAACAGGTTTTCCATGGGGTCCACCATTCCCCATTTTTCACTTAAATACTTCTTTTACTTTCAGTATTAAAGTTCTCAACAGGGTTTTCAAAGGTTTCAAGACATTTTCCCAATGTATTTCTTACAGGATTATCAACCGGTATAGCAGACAAAACTTTGTGCTTAAACTCAGAATAAAGTCCTTCTGCAAAATCTTCTAAATGACTTACAACTGATGAAACTACACTATTTTCCACACCACTACCAGTTAGTTTAGAAATAATTGCAGCACAAATGTTTTTCGAATCGTCAATGCTCTTCCGTGGAGGAAACATCGATGTTGAATACAGTAGTCTGTACAAACGTGTACAGATGGACCAGGGACTCATCATACGAGAGGTTGAAGACATAGTGACATTTAAAAAGTTCATCAAACGCACTCAGTGAGCTGGCATGGTGGCATGGAATGAGCCGTTTGTCCACGGCAACATAGTAGGTGTCAATCTTGTTACGGGTACGGCCAACCGCAAGGATGAATGGCTGCTTTCCCTCTCTTTGTTTTAGACGTTCATCTATGCTGCTGCATGACTGCAAAACACATGATAGAAAAGAAAAAACATTCCTAGTGACTTATTTGGTTCAGATATTACAGTTGGTTTTACATCATGTTCCATAATAGGTTGTTTCTCAAAACCCAAGTAAAAACTAGTATATTGTGTAAATTTTATGATGAATGTATCTTGTGGAAGAGCACCATTCTATCAGCTGCATCAGTTGGGCTGATCTTGGTCCTCTTGCGTCCAGCCGTGGGAGGCAAAAGATGAAGTAGCAGCAGCAGAGTTGCCATGTCACTGTCCCAATCTATATGAGAGAGAGAGAGAGAGACCATGAACTCCTTTTATTGGTCCAATATGTCATTACAAAAAACTCACAAGTGAGTTATATATATACAGTCATACAAACAGCCCGAAATCCAAACAAAAAAAACCTCAAAAACTGAGAGTAAGCAGTTCATCAATTACACGACATAAAATATCTCTACTTCCCCAAATACAGATGAACTCTTTCAAGTCTGACACCATCTTATAAAAGGCAAACTCTGTCCTAAGACGTGCAGCTACCAGCCCTCTGAACATCAGATCAACATCTACAGAACCTTTCTCCTTCATTTTATTTCTCCTGCTGAGCCAAATGCTCATCTTTGCCTGACCAAACAAAAAATTAACCAGACAAATATTACGCCGTTGTGCTACTGAGTATCTGGGACCAAAAATAAACAGTTCATTATTAAAACTGAATCCCAATCTGCCCACCCACTGCTTTAGCAGTGAGAAGAGAGGAACCAGTCTGGAACATCCGAGCCAGAGATGCTGTAGCGTTTCCTCAGCCTGACAAAAGGCACACTGACTCCCTGATCTGTGATCAATACGCGCCACATGTCTGTTCGTGGCCACGGCCCCGTGTACTACCCTCCACTGGAGATCCGCACTGCGTTTCTCTATGGGAGCTTTGTACAGGGACCTCCAGCTACCCCTGGGAGATGAACCTGGCGCCAACACATCAGCCCACCTCGACTCTCTGACCCCGGACAACATTGCTCTGTTCAGGACCTTCACAGACACAGCGTACAAACTCTTTTTTGATGCCTCAGAGAAGTTCCCCAACTCAGGTGTTTTGAAGGACAACAGAAATCCATGCGCTTCCTCCTGCTCCACCACTGCAGCACAGATGGACAGCTCAGGAAATCCTTCAGTATGGTGTTCTGTCTCTAATGCTCTCCTGAAAGAACCAGGAAGTCCATTCATCACCTCCTCCACCAGTTTGTCCATAAGGCGCAAAGACTTACTTCCAACATCTTGACACAGTCTGGCAGCACTTTTCCACTGACCCGCTGACCTCAGTCCTCCCAGCTTCGTCAGCCCAGCAGCTGTAAGGATCCTCCGAACGCTGTCAGAGCCCAGAATCTTGCTCTGAATGGCCAGGTTATAAAACAAAGGTTCCTCCTCCACCGACCCATATAACTGAGAGAAATCTCTCTTACTTTTTAAAACTGTTCTCCAGTCATGTAGAACCGACTGGTAAAAACTGGAAGTCTGTGTTACCTCCATACCGTCCAGCTCCAAGAGAAAAAAATGCTTATCATAAGCCAGGTTCTTCACTCTACGCATCAACAAGGAAGCCGTTTCAGTCCAGGGCTGCTGTGTCCTGTAAAGAAAACGCTGTGCCGTCTGAAGCCGAAACGCAGTTATGCGACTCCTCAGGTCAATCAGTCCCTGACCTCCTTCAGACACAGGTAAAAACAGTACTGCAGATTTAATCCAATGATATCCATTCCAAAAAAAATCCACCAGTTTCTTCTGTATTTCTTTAATGACTTTGTCTGGAGGAACTACGACCATGGCACGGTGCCAGAGCATACAGGTGCTGGTCATAAAATTAGAATATCATGAAAAAGTAGATTGATTTCAGTAATTCCATTTAAAAAGTGAAACTTGTATATTATATTCATACATTACATACAAACTCATATATTTCAGATGTTTATTTTGTTTAATTTTGATGATTAAAAATGACAACAAATGAAAATCTCAAATTCATCATATCAGAAAATTAGAATATTGTGAAAAGGTTCAAAATTGATGGCCCCTGGTGCCACACTCTAATCAGCTAATTAACTCAAACCACCTGCAAAAGCCTTTAAATGGTCTTTCAGTCTAGTTCTATAGGCTACACAATCATGGGGAAGACTGCTGACTTGACAGTTGTCCAAAAGACGACCATCGACACCTTGCACAAGGAGGGCAAGACACAAAAGGTCATCGCTAAAGAGGCTGGCTGTTCACAGAGCTCAGTGTCCAAGCACATTAATAGAGAGGCGAAGGGAAGGAAAAGATGTGGTCGAAAAAAGTGTACAAGCAAGAGAGATAACCGCACCCTGGAGAGGATTGTGAAACAAAACCCATTCAAAAATGTGGGGGAGATTCACAAGGAGTGGACTGCAGCTGGAGTGAGTGCTTCAAGAACCACCACACACAGACGTATGAAAGACATGGGTTTCTGCTGTCGCATTCCTTGTGTCAAGCCACTCTTGAACCACCGACAGCGTCAGAAGCGTCTTGCCTGGGCTAAAGAGAAACAGGACTGGACTGCTGGTGAGTGGTCCAAAGTCATGTTCTCTGATGAAAGTAAATTTTGCATTTCCTTTGGAAATCAAGGTCCCAGAGTCTGGAGGAAAAGAAGAGAGGCACTTCATCCACGTTGCTTGAAGTCCAGTGTAAAGTTTCCACAGTCAGTGATGGTTTGGGGTGCCATGTCATCTGCTGGTGTTGGTCCATTGTGTTTTCTGAGGTCCAGGGTCAACGCAGCCACATACCAGGAAGTTTTAGAGCACTTCATGCTTCCTGCAGCTGACCAACTTTTTGGAGATGCAGATTTCATTTTCCAACAGGACTTGGCACCTGCACACAGTGCCAAAGCTACCAGTACCTGGTTGAAGGACCATGGTATCCCTGTTCTTAATTGGCCAGCAAACTCTCCTGACCTTAACCCCATAGAAAATCTATGGGGTATTGTGAAGAAGAAGATGCAATACACCAGACCCAACAATTCAGAAGAGCTAAAAGCCACTATTAGAGCAACCTGGGCTATCATAACACCTGAGCAGTGCCACAGACTGATCGACTCCATGCCACGCCGCATTGCTGCAGTAATACAGGCCAAAGGAGGCCCAACTAAATACTGAGTGCTGTACATGCTCATACTTTTCATGTTCATACTTTTCAGTTGGCCAACATTTCTATAAATCCTTTGTTTTTATTGGTCTTCAGTAATATTCTAATTTTCTGATATGATGAATTTGAGATTTTCATTTGTTGTCATTTGTAATCATCAAAATTAAACAAAATAAACATCTGAAATATATGAGTTTGTATGTAATGTATGAATATAATATACAAGTTTCACTTTTTAAATGGAATTACTGAAATCAATCTACTTTTTCATGATATTCTAATTTTATGACCAGCACCTGTAGATGCAGCCAGACAGTTGGCGACCAAAGTCCTCCCCCTGTAGGACAACTGGGGCAGGACCCATTTCCATCTAGACAATCGGGCGCTTATTTTCTCAACTAGACCCTCCCAGTTTTTGGACTGAAAATGTTCATTTCCCAGAAACACACCTAAGACTTTCATTCCCTCTGTGCCCCACTGCAGCCCTGCTGGTAAGGTTGGCTGCTCTTTATTGCTCCACTCTCCCAGTAGAAGTCCCTCACACTTTGACCAATTGACCTTAGCAGAAGAAGCTTGTTCATATAGTTTTAATCCTTGTTCCAGAATCTTAATATCGTTTTGACATGTTATAAAAACTGTGATGTCATCAGCATATGCTGACAACCTGACTGATTTGCTTATGTTGTCTACCAAGTTTAACCCTGACAGACTCTGCCTAAGCTTATGCAAAAGAGGCTCAATAGCTAAAGCGTACAGCATCCCAGATAGAGGACATCCCTGCCTGATTCCTCTCTGAACAGATACTGGTCTGCTAAGACCCCCTCCTACCTTTAACAATACAGTGGCTCCTGAATATATTAACTCAATCCATGAAATAAAGGTTTTACCAAACCCGAATGCTTTCAATGTTTTAAACAAATAATTATGATCAACTCGATCAAAGGCTTTTTCTTGATCTAAAGAAAACAAACCTATATCAAACTCCTGAAATTTAGATAAATCAATAATATCTCTAATCAAAAACAAATTATCCATTATAGTCCTGTCAGGGACACAGTATGTTTGGCTGGCATGTACAATCGTGTCCATACATTCTTTAAGTCTATTCGATAAGACTTTAGCCAGAATTTTATAGTCCGTGCACAAAAGTGAGACAGGCCGCCAGTTCTGTAGTAGACCCAGATCTCCTTTCTTCGGCAGCAATGTCAGGACTGCCCTCCTACAGCTCGTTGGTAGTGTCCCAGAGTCCAAACATCCCTGGAAAACCTCCATGAAGTCCTTTCCAATTAAATTCCAGAAAGTCTTATAGAATTCTGCAGGAAGTCCATCGATGCCCGGAGACCGACCACAGCTGAGCTGTTTCACCGCTGCAGACAGTTCATCGAAATGAATAACAGACTCCAGTAAGGCTGAAGATGCTTCCTCCAGCCGAGGGAGTCCTTCCAGGATCTCCTCCACACAGTCAGAGTTACAGTCATCAGCGCTGAACAGGCTTCTGTAAAAGTCTATAGCCAACTTCCTCATCTCTGATGGGTCAGCAGTCACTGTTCCATTAGGGTTCTTGAGGTGTATCATCTGGTTCTGTTGCCTGACTTTCCTTTCCAACTTAAAAAAGTAACGAGTGGGCGCATCTATGTCTTTAATAGACCGGGTTCTTGATTTAATTAGAGCACCTTTAGCTTTTTCATATAAAAACCTACTCAAAGATGTCCTCTTCGTATCCCAAGTTGGATTATTATCATTATTTTTATCCAACCCATTAATTATGCCGTCTTCCAATAAAAGAATCT
>NW_024038797.1:0-12598 GCF_016077235.1 Cyprinodon tularosa
ACATTAAAAGGGTTCATCGCTTTCAGGTGCGGCTCAACCAAAGAAGATATTGGACATTATATTGCATACTGTCGAAGAGCTCCAGATGTGTGGGAGCTTTATGACGACCTGCAGGAAGAAGTGAAGACAGTATCTGAAGACAACAGAATAATACCACATTTAGCGTTATACACAGCAGATGGCAAATCTGACCAGAAAGATATTTTTGCTACCAATGACAAGAAGGATAAACCAAAAGAAGAAAATTCTCCTGCATTTGCTGCATCCAAATGTTTTTTTTGAAATATTGTTCAAGGTAAATGTACAGCAAAGGTTTCACCATCATCATCATCATCATCATCATCATCATCATCATCATCATCATCATCATCATCATCATCATCATCATCAGACGTGCCAGACGTCTCAGAAACTGAAAAAAGATCAACAGGAAATATTCAAGTTGGTAGTGGGAAATGTAAGGTAAAACAGGAGATTTCATCCAATCAAGACTTGAAAACCAAGCATAAACCTGAGCCTGAACCACAGGAGAAGCTTCCGAGTATATCGGCTGATTTTAATATGGAAAAAGCGGATAAAAAAGAAAAGGTTAATATAATGACTACATCAAAGGATGGCAAAACCAAATGGAAACGCCCTGTCCAAAATCCTGAATGTCATGCCACAGTTTCAACCGCCACATCAAATGTGCTAAAGGTCTCAGAAAGTGACAAAAACGTATCAGAAAAGATCCATCAGAATTCAGGTCTGGAAGTTCATTCAAAAGATACAAGAATACAGGCACAAATTAAAAACAATCATCCAACAGATAGAGGCATGGTTGAAAACAGTAGGGAACCAATTCTTCCAGCCCAAAAAAAGCAGAAAACTTCTCATCCGCCTCCCTGCACTGAACAGCTTCATGCAGATCCATCATTTGAGGTAAAAATGGTCAAAGTGGGACTATTACAAAACGGAAACAACCTTGGACCTTGTAGATTTCAAGAAGAAAATCTCTCTGTGTGGAACACGTGTGGATTTGATGCACTTTGTCAGTGTTTATGCAGTGCTTTCTGTGACAGCTCAGCTTTTCAAAATGTTGTAAGGAAGAACAGTGACACTCCCATCTTGCAGCTGGTAAAATCTATGGCTACAGATGGGGTGACCCCATATATATATTCACAGAGGGCTTTGCTGCTTAGTACAATATTTCAGAACTTCGAGGTGTGGCCTGGTGAATACCATATCGATGCTCAGTGCTCTATCTCTGCACTCATTGCACGATCAATGAGAAATGTACCCACCGCTTTCCTCTCCAAACAATGCTCATCACAGTACTGCCAGCTAAACAAGGGAGATACAAGGAAAGTATTGTTTGTTTCACCTGACCTCTCAGTCCTGATGGAATGTAGAATGACTCAACTTAAGACTTCAGTGGAAAATGGACTCTTCCTTTCCGAGTCTCTGTGCCGTCAAAAACTACTAAATGAATCAGAATGTCCAGACGAATGTAAAATGGAAGGCGACACCCCAAGAGATATGCTCTGCAATGGAAATGTTACTCACAGCTACAGCTTTGGGGAAATAGTATGCATTGACCTGGAACTTGACAACGAAACTGATTTTTCTTTAAGACAATTTCCATCCAATATGGCTCTACAAGGAAAGACATTCACATTAAGAGGTGTCATCGCTTTCAGGGGCAGCTCAACCGGAGATTATATTGGACATTATGTTGCATACTGTCGAAGAGCTCCAGATGTGTGGGAGCTTTATGACGACCTGCAGGAAGAAGTGAAGACAGTATCTGAAGACAACAGAATAATACCACATGTAGCGTTATACACAACAGACTGAATGATGCGAATGAACACATTTTGGAGAGAAAAACCAATAAAAACAACGAAACTGAACCCAAACCCATACAGCACACCCCACCTAAGGGCCGACCCAAAACCCCTAAAAAGTTAAAAAACAAAACAACACAAGTAGAGATACCAGTAGAGAGAGAGAGAGAGAGAGAGAGAGAGAGAGATCGATCGATCGATCTATCTATCTATCTATCTATCTATCTATCTATCTATCTATCTATCTATCTATCTATCTATCTATCTATCTATCTATCTATCTATCTATCTATCTATCTATCTATCTATCTATCTATCTATCTATCTATCTCTCTATCTGTCTGACCACCTCTACAGCTGAGCTGTTGATGACCAGTGGTTGGGGTTAGGCCGGTTCTTCGTTAAGTCCTCTCTGTAGTCCTGGTCGTTGTCTCTGATTAGGCCTGCCACCGTGGTGTCGTCTGCAAACTTCACATTTTTCAGAGATAGATAGATAGATAGATAGATAGATAGATAGATAGATAGATAAAACGATCTATTTTCTGAAAAACATGAAGTTTGCAGACGACACCACGGTGGCAGGCCTCATCAGAGACAACAACGACCAGGACTACAGAGAGGAAGTGGAGCAGCTGGTGGACTGGTGCAAAGATTACAGCCCGATCCTGAACGTGGAGAAGACGAATAAGATCATCTTGGACTTCAGGAAGAACCGGACTAACCACACTCCACTGGTCATCAACAGCTCAGCTGTAGAGGTGGTCAACAGCACCAAATTCCTGGGGGTGCACATCACAGACAACTTCACCTGGAATGTAATCAACACCTCACTGGTCAAAAGGGCACAGAAGCGCATGTACTTCCTGCGGAGGATGAGAAGAGCCCACCTGCCCCCCATCATCCATATTTCAGAACTTCGAGGTGTGGCCTGGTGAATACCATATCGATGCTCAGTGCTCTAACTCTGCACTCATTGCACGATCAATGAGAAATGTACCCACCGCTTTCCTCTCCAAACACTGCTCAATTCAATTCAATTCAATTCAGTTTATTTATATAGCGCCAAATTCACAACACATGTCATCTCAAGGCACTTTACAGTTCAACCAGATCATACAGTCAAATTGATACAAAGTTTTCTATCTAAGGAAAACCAGTTGATTGCATTGACTCATTGACTCAAATCCCCCACACAAATCCCCCACACTAAGCATGCTTGTAGCGACAGTGGAGAGGAAAAACTCCCTTTTAACAGGAAGAAACCTCCAGCAGAACCAGGCTCAGTGTGAGCGGCCATCTGCCGACGCCGACTGGGGTTCAAGGAGACAGAAGCAGAGATACAAAAAGCAGCTGTAAAAGGCGACCCCGTCCAGGAAACACACAGCCAGGCAGACGAGCTCCAAGGCAGCTCCCATGCCAGAGGACGAAGAGAGCACATCCACTCAGTCACGGTCAGAGAAACAGGACCACACTGGAAAACAGGCCGATCTCCAACATCTATTAACAAGGGTGTTGATAGAAGCAGCACAGCTGATGTTTTTTTCCAGGATGACGTCACAGCCAAACAGGAACAGACGAGGCAAAGCTACTCTGAGGAAAAGCAGAGAGAGCAGAAGGTTAGAGATTGAACTAACAGATTCTGCAGAATAGGAGAACAGAGAGAGAATGAAGCAGAATGATGAAATGGGGGTCCCTATGTCCTCCAAAAGTCTAAGCCTATAGCAGCATAACTATAGAGATAGCTCAGGATAACCTGAGCCACCCTAACTATAAGCTTTATCAAAAATGAAAGTTTTAAGCCTAGCCTTAAAAGTAGACAGGGTGTCTGCCTCACGGACTAAAACTGGTAGTTGGTTCCACAGGAGAGGAGCCTGATAACTAAAAGATCTGCCTCCCATTCTACTTTTAGAAATTCTAGGAACCACTAGTAAACCTGCAGATTGAGAGCGAAGTGCTCTGTTAGGAACATAAGGAACAATCAGATCTCTGATATAAGATGGAGCTTGGCCATTTAAGGCTTTATATGTGAGAAGGAGGATTTTAAATTCTATTCTTGATTTAACAGGAAGCCAATGAAGAGAAGCCAGGATAGGAGAGATATGATCTCTCTTTTTAATTTTCATTAGAACTCTGGCTGCAGCATTTTGGATCAGCTCAAGGCTTTTAACTACAGTTTGTGGACTTCCTGATAGTAAAGAATTACAATAGTCCAGCCTTGAAGTAACAAATGCATGGACTAGTTTCTCAGCATCACCCCTGGACAGGATATTTCTAATTTTTGCAATGTTCCTCAGATGAAAGAAGGAAATTCTAGAAACCTCTTTGATATGGGATTTAAATGACAGGTCCTGATCAAAAATAACACCAAGATTTTTTACTTTATTATCTGAAATCAGTTTAATCCCATCCAAATGAAGTGACTGGCTAATCAGTTTCTTTTTCAGACTCTGGTCCAAAGACTATAACTTCTGTTTTGTCTGCATTCAGAAGCAGAAAATTAAGAGTCATCCAGGTTTTTATGTCTTCAAGACATGCCTGTAATCTATGTAATGGGTTAGCTTCATCTGGATTTATAGACAGATATAGCTGGGTATCATCAGCATAACAGTGGAAATTAATCCCATGCTGTCTAATAATTCTACCAATTGGGAGCATGTATAAAGTAAAGAGAATTGGTCCTAGCACTGATCCCTGTGGTACTCCACAGGTAACCTTTGAGCGTGTTGAAGATCTATCATTAACATGAAAAAACTGAATTCGATCAGATAGATAAGATTTAAACCAGTCTAGTGCTGTTCCTTTAATTCCAACAAAATATTCAAGTCTTTCTAAAAGAATATTATGGTCAACTGTATCAAATGCAGCACTAAGATCCAACAGGACGAGCACAGATACAAGTCCATTATCTGAGGCCATGAGAATATCATTAGTGACTTTCACCAGAGCTGTTTCAGTGCTATGATGAGCTCTAAAGCCAGACTGAAACTCTTCAAAAAGTTCATTATGGTGGAAGTGATCGCAAACTTGTTTGGCAACTACTTTCTCAAGAATTTTGGATAAGAAAGGAAGATTGGATATAGGTCTATAATTGACCAAGTCATCTGGGTCAAGAGACGGTTTCTTAAGCAGAGGTTTAATTACAGCAATCTTAAAAGCTTTAGGTACATATCCCTGTAACAGAGATAGATTAATCACATCTAAAATGGAGGAGGAGATCAAAGGGAATACCTCCTTAAATAACCTGGTTGGAACTGGATCTAACATACAAGTTGAAGGCTTAGATGAAGACAATAATTTTGCTAATTCAGAGAGTTCAACTGGATCAAAGCAGTCTAAACCCGGTTCAGATTCCATGACTACCTCAGGTACAATCGCGGATAGAGGAGTGCTTATGATCTTATTTTTAATAAGATCAATCTTATTTATAAAGAATCCCATAAAATCATTGCTGCTAAGAGCAGGTGGAATGGACGGTTCAACAGAGCTATGGCTCTGGGTGAGTTTGGCAACTGTATTAAAAAGAAATCTAGGATTATTCTTATTCTCCTCTTTTAATGAGGAGAAGTATGCTGCTCTTGCTTTACAAAGGGTCCTCTTATACAGCAGTAAACCATTTTTCCAGACTAGGAAGGACTCTCGCAGGCCTGTGGAGCGATATTTTCTCTCCAGTTTCCTAGCATTTTGCTTCAAAGTACGCAGCTCTGCATTAAACCAAGGAGCAAGCTTTCTATTTTTAACGGTTTTCATTTTCAAAGGAGCTGCGTTGTCTAAGGCAATACGCAGAGAACTAGCAACCCCCTCAACAAAATCATCAACCTGTGAAGGGGAATAAGCTAAGCTTTTGCACTCTGCAGCACTGCTCAGTGACACAGAGCAGAGAGAAAGTGAAGCAGATTCTTTAAAATTTATAACTGCACTATCTGATAAAGATCTACTAAAATTGAACCTTCTTTTGGGGGAGGAGAACTCTGTTAAAGTAATCCTGAAGGTTATTAGAAAGTGGTCAGAGAGGACAGGGTTGTGAGGAAATACTGTTATTTCTTCACATTCTATGCCGTATGTCAGCACAAGATCCAAAGTATGAAGATGAGAATGCGTGGGACTATTCACATTTTGAACAAAGCCAATAGTGTCTAAGATAGCATTAAAGGCTGCTCTTAAGCTATCGCCTTCAATGTCAGCATGGATGTTAAAATCTCCCACTATGATGACCCTGTCAGTATTTAATACCAAATCAGAAAGGAACTCTGAAAACTCATCTAAAAATTCAGAGTAAGGACCTGGTGGACGATACAAAGTTACAAAAAGAAGAGGTTTTCTTGCCTTGAAATTTGGATCAGGGAAATTAAGGGTTAAATGTTCAAAAGAGTTGTAGGAATTAATTGTTTTGGGAGTAATCAGTAAGTCAGACTCGAAGATTGTTGCTACTCCTCCTCCTCGCCCAGAACTTCTGGGGATGTGAAAATTTAAATAGCTTGAAGGAGTTGCCTCATTTATGCTCACATAATCCTCTTGCTGCAGCCAGGTTTCTGTAAGGCAAAACAAGTCAATGTGATTATCACAAATCAAGTCATTAACTAGTAGACTTTTAGAGGAAAGCGATCTTATGTTAAACAGACCGCATTTAATTGTTTTAACTTTTTCCCCAATTGGAGTTATTTTGATTTTAATTAGATTATCATGATTTACTCCTTTGGGAATCTTTGCTAATTTATTAGATTTTGGTCGTGGGCAAGACACTGTCTGGATGGAGTAAAGAGTGGGTAACAGTAGAGAAGCTGCAGAGATGTGTGTTAAACTACAACTCTGCTTCCTGGTCTGCACCCTGGGTGGTCAGGGTTTTGGAGGACTAATAAATGTGGCCAGATTCCTAGAAAGAAGAGCTGCACCATCCAAAGTGGGATGGATGCCGTCTCTCCGAATCAGACCAGGCTTTCCCCAAAAGGATTGCCAATTATTAATGTAGCCCACGTTGTTTTCAGGGCACCACCTAGACAACCAGCGATTGAATGACGACATGCGGCTAAACATGTCATCACTGGTCAGATCAGGGAGGGGACCAGAGAAAATTACGGAGTCCGACATTTTTTTGGCAAACTTACACACCGAAGCAACACTAATTTTAGTGACCTCCGATCGGCGTAACCGGGTGTCATTACCACCAGCGTGAATAACAATCTTACTGTATTTAACCTTATCCTTAGCCAGTAGTTTCAGGTAGGATTTGATGTCGCCCGTTCTGGCCCCCGGCAAACATTTGACTATGGTCCCTGGTGTCTCTAATGCCACGTTTCTGACTATGGAGCTGCCAATCACCAGAGTGGGCTTCTTAGTGGGTGTGTCACTGAGTGGGGAAAACCGGTTAGAAACGTGAACGGGTTGGTGGTGACCAGTGGGCAGAGATCCACGACTACGCTTTCTGCGTACAGTTACCCAATCGCCTGGCTGCTCAGGCACTTTTGGAGGACAGCTACGTGGGGGGCCTACTTCAACAGCCTGAAGCCTGGATTCTAACTCTGACACCCTCGCCTCCAAAGCTACAAAAATACTACACTTATTACACATACCATTATCACTAAAGGAGGCAGAGGAATAACTGAAAATCTGACACAGAGAGCAGGAGAGAGGAGAGGAAGAAGGAAGAGTTGGAAAAGAGTCAAGGGAGGGAGAGAGAGAAGCCATAGCAATGCTAAGCTAGCGCTAGCCTAGGCTAGCTACTTCTTGCTATCAGAAATAAAACCGTGTGAAACTGACAAGTGCTCAGTAGAAAAGTGCAGCAGAAGGTGCTATGTTTTAAAGTAGTCAGTTAGAGTTACTTAGATACAGAGATATCACAGAGAAAATAACTTAACTTCAGATGGAGATCCTCTGAACAGCTGCACACTCAGTTGCACACTCAGTTAATCCAAACAGGAAGTTTGGTACTTCCTGTTTGGTACTGCTCATCACAGTACTGCCAGCTAAACAAGGGAGATACAAGGAAAGTATTGTTTGTTTCACCTGACCTCTCAGTCCTGATGGAATGTGGAATGACTCAACTTAAGACTTCAGTGGAAAATGGACTCTTCCTTTCCGAGTCTCTGTGCCGTCAAAAACTACTAAATGAATCAGAATGTCCAGACGAATGTAAAATGGAAGGCGACACCCCAGGAGATATGCTCTGCAATGGAGATGTTACTCACAGCTACAGCTTTGGGGAATTAGTATGCATTGACCTGGAACTTGACAACGAAACTGATTTTTCTTTAAGAGAATTTCCATCCAATATGGCTCTACAAGGAAAGACATTCACATTGAGAGGTGTCATCGCTTTCAGGGGCAGCTCAACCGGAGATTATATTGGACATTATGTTGCATACTGTCGAAGAGCTCCAGATGTGTGGGAGCTTTATGATGACCTGCAGGAAGAAGTGAAGACAGTATCTGAAGACAACAGAATAATACCACATGTAGCGTTATACACAACAGACTGAATGATGCGAAAGAACACATTTTGGAGAGAAAAACCAATAAAAACAACGAAACTGAACCCAAACCCATACAGCACCCCCCACCTAAGGGCCGACACAAAACCCCTAAAAAGTTAAAAAACAAAACAACACAAGTAGAGATGCCAGTAGAGATCGATCGATCGATTGATTAAAGTTTAAGTCCCTCTGTATAAAATAAATATTTTGATGGAGATGAGAAATCTGGTTCCTCGTTGGTGAATAACCAATAGTTTGGATCCAATCATTTAAATAAACGGTGTTAGTTTTTTTTTTTTATATATAAGAATTGTGCTATAATTTCTACTCACCGATCTGTTGCTGCTATATTTTAATTTGACGAACCGGAATTTGTCGATGCTCTTTTTCCTGTTTGGTGCGATTGCAATTGCGGATCTTGACCTGGCCGGACCTTATGACCACAGTGTACCAATCTTCTGATGGCTACTTCCAACAGGATAATGCGCCATGTTATAAAGTGAATCATCTCAGACTCATTTCTTGAAACTTTTCCACTTAAGTAATTGTGAATTGAGCATATTGACAGAAAACATTTTATGTTTTCTCTTAAATTCAACTTTAAAAAAAAATAATTACTGCTCTAAATGTATTGCTCTGTCAGCTAAAGATCTATTTTGGTCTCTATACTTTAATTAAATAAATCAATTCAAGCTTAAATGTAAGAGTCTATACTGAGCCTGATCTCTTTGGATCAGAGATTTTCTTACCTTTTAGAAAAATGTCACTTGGAGTAAAACCCCCCCTGCAACCCTCATTTGCATTTGTATAGCTCACAGCATTTTCATTTACATGTTAAAGCCTCCCCTAGAATTCCATGGGGGGGAGGCATGGGGGGAACACTGCCTAAGAAAGTCCACGTCAATTTCTGACAATTTACGGGAGTTTTCGGCGAAGCCTGCAAATTGCCGTAAACTGCCGCTAACCTGAAGTTCCACGACAATCTACAGTGCCGCATATTGACGAAAATCCCACTTTTCATGCAGTGCAGATGGCCATGGTTGGAACATCCATGAAAAACAGCTTTCTATCAATTGGATGACCAATGATCCTGCTCCTAAAGAGGAGCTGAAACTTAAAAGCTGTAAATGCAAAACAGTACAATGTGATACTAAATGATGTTCATGTAAGTATTCTAACCTTAAATGTACAGAGTTGTGTGGGTGCAAGAACTGTCAAAATGTCAAAAATTGAGAGGTGTCATCGCTTTCAGGTGCGGCTCAACCAAAGATGATATTGGACATTATGTTGCATACTGTCGAAGAGCTCCAGATGTGTGGGAGCTTTATGACGACCTGCAGGAAGAAGTGAAGACAGTATCTGAAGACAACAGAATAATACCACATGTAGCGTTATACACAACAGACTGAATGATGCGAATGAAAACATTTTGGAGAAAAACCAATAAAAACAACAAAACTGAACCCAAACCCATACAGCACCCCCCACCTAAGGGCCGACCCAAAACCCCTAAAAAGTAAAAAAAAACAACAAAACAACACAAGTAGAGATACCAGTAGAGATCGATCCATCTATCTATCTATCTATCTATCTATCTATCTATCTATCTATCTATCTATCTATCTATCTATCTATCTATCTATCTATCTATCTATCTATCTATCTATCTATCTATCTATCTATCCATTTCCGTTTCCGGTGTGTGATCGTAGGTAGTAGATGTGGACGTGAGAGTGGCGCTAGTTTCAAATGGTGATTCTTTCCCTGGTGTATTTCGGTTTCAAACTTTCTTTCCAACTGTTCTTAATGCACCAAAACAGGTAAGAATATTTTGTTTCTTTGTGTGAGTGTTAGGTAAGTAACTGTGTGGTTTGACAGGTGTGTGTGAGGAGGCATGGCGTCCTCCGAGACGCCTCCTCCGTCCATCAGGCAGGGGGTCCGGATAGTCCCTCCGGACGCCTCTGTAACTGTGGAGGAGGTGTTGTTGACTGTAGGTGAGCAGGTAGGTTATGGTAAATTGTCTCATGCTTCGCGCATGAATAAAGCGGTTGTGGTGTTTTTTAAGGACGAGTCCACCGTCCACCCGCTGATTGAGTCCGGCGTAATTGTCCGGGACTCCTTAGTGCAGGTTAGCCCGCTGGCTGTGCCGTCCACGCGGATCACTGTATCCGGTGTTCCACCGTTCATTCCGAACGCCCTGCTGGAAAATGAACTCCGTAGATTCGGAAAAATGGCGAGCGGGTTCAGGACCGTTAATTTGGGGTGTAAGGACCAGAAACTGAAGCATGTCCAGTCTCTGAGACGACAGGTGTTCATGTTTCTGGAGTCCCCCACACAGACACTGGAGGTGTCCTTCCGTGTGAAGCACGGTGAAGAGCTTTACATGGTGTATGCCAGCTCGGGACACATGAAATGCTTTGAGTGTGGAGATGTCGGACATAAAAGATCAACATGTCCACATAAACAGCAGGAGAATGGGCACTTGTTAGATAACGAAGGGGGCTCCGCTGCTCCCGGGTCCGCGCGCGGCGCTGCACCCGCGGCAAATTCCGCACTGGCCGCGGAGGGTCCCGGGGCGGCGAGCCGGATTCCCGTAGCTGGGGACCTGGTAGTCGCGGGCCCGGTAATCCTGAGTCCCGTGACTGTAGCTGGGAGCTCTGTGGCTGTTGTAGAGGCTAATATGCCGGAGTATAATGTTGAAACGGAGATCTCTAAACCGATTGAGGTGGAGAAGAAGCAGGAGACTGAGGCTGCAGAAAGTGTAACTGAGACACTGGTAGAGAGCACTGAGGGCAGAGCTAGCACCGGCGAGGCAGCACAGGGGGAAGTCTGTAGTCAGACTTCATGTAGAGATGACATGGACTATGAATCTGAGTCAGACACAGCATCCATCTGTGAAGCGGTAAGCAGAAGGACTGATCTCTATTCTTTAGAGGAAATTAATGAGTTTCTGGATGAAACATTCAACAAATCAGTCAAAGTCAGTGACTACTTTGTAGATACAGATAAATTTATTAAATCAGTTAGTATACTAAAGAGGCTGGTTAGCAATGACCTCCTAGATGAAAAGAAGCGCTACCGTTTGAATAAACATCTGGCAATCCTTAGGAAGGCTCAGAAAGAGAAAACTGCAAAAAGGTCCAGGAGATAGATCCAATATGAATCTACACATGGTGAAAAAGCTTCTTCTTACTGTTTAATGCTGGGTTCAATCTTTACCCTTTTTCTCTTTTACAATATCACCATGGAGAGTCTAAAAATAGGATGTCTAAACATCAATGGAGGGAGGGATAAACATAAGAGAGCCTTAATATCAGAGCTGATTTCTCAAAAAAAGATTGATGTGTTATTCCTACAGGAAACACATACCACTCTAGCAGACAATACAGATTGGGAATTAGGGTTGGGGGGGTCGTGGTTTCCTAGCCACGGCTCTAATCTGAGTGCAGGTGTAGGCATTTTGTTTGCGAAACACATTGTTCTATCACAGGTAACAGTCTCTGAGATAGAACTGGGGCGTATACAGGTGGTGCAGGCTACAATAAAAGAAACACCTTTTGTGTTTGTTAATGTATACGCTTACACCTTTGCTGGTAGTCGGATCAGCCTCTTACAAAAACTTAATGAAGCATTAAAACAGTTTAGCAGCAGCTCGGTTGTAGTGGTGGGAGGAGACTGGAACTGCACTACCAATTATTCAATGGACAGGAATGGGAGAGAGCCCAACTTATCATCAGCTTCTTTATTAGCAAAAATCATTAAAGAGAACAGTTTGGTAGATGTTTGGAGGACAATCCATCCAAATACCAGACAGTATACCTGGGTAAAAGTCACTGAGGGCCGGGTTAGTGCAGCCAGACTGGACAGGATTTATGTCAGTAACACATGCAGCAATAGGCTAATGTAAAGGAAGAAAATATTCTAACATAGTTAACTTTGGAAAAAGATTGGCTTCTGATTCTTCCCTTCCCCAGGTCCACTCGGCGAGCTGCGTTTGGTAATAAAACCAACATTGCGTGTTGACGTCACAGAATTACAGAGTTTAATCCAATATAAGACAATGCATACACTTTAGAAATAAGACAATGCACAAACCTACACCAGAAACTGCAGAACAACAGAGACATACATTCCATTACCTGACATAGGAGGAAAGAAAGCAAAGAGTACAGAGACATCTTTGAGAGTTGCAAGGGCAAATCTGATCCCTTTTTTTTCTATTTAGAAGCTTTATCCTCCGTATCTAATCCATTCAAAAAGGGCTGGCCCTCGGTCCTCCAACCAAATGCCTCTCTGAACTGGGGT
>NW_024038798.1:0-11766 GCF_016077235.1 Cyprinodon tularosa
TTTGAAATCTGTAAAAAATGTTTAAAAGTTTGAAGCTTCACTGAAGCAAAACTGTAAAAGTTAGCTGAAAGCCGAGTTAAACAGTAATAGCAGAAAGATACGGAAACATTTTAAAAGTTGAATGGTGTTTCTAGCTGAAAGTATGCTGAAGTAGTTAAAGCTCAAAGTAGTTGAAGATTTGCTGAAATTTTGTGGAAATTTTCTGATTTTACATTCATTCCTATGGGAGAAAAAAAGGCATAAAAAGTTAAATATTTTAAAAAGTATAAAAGTTTAAAAAGTAAAAAGATATAGCAGAATTCTACTAATTAAGTTGAATAGTTTAAAAGTTGAATGGTTGAAATAGCACAAAGTATGAAGGACTAGTTAAATGACAAAGAAAAACGGAGCAACCAGAATAAGAACTAGAAAAAGCTGTTTCGCAGAAACAGCAAAGTGGGAATGCTTTTTTCCTGCTGAATGAAAAAAGCTGAAATTACCTGCATAACATATGAAAATGTGATAGGAAGTCATCAGAAACTTGCCTACGTTTTGATGTAAAATTTATTTCAATAGAGTGAAAAATGAGGGAGTGAGAAGAATTTGTTCGGAAAAACCAGAACAGCTCAAAAGCTAGAGCACGCACTCTGGCAGTTGAAGAATTCCGTCCATAGACTTCCATTATAAATCTGAAAATCGTTAAAATTTCTTTTCAAGTTTGAAGCTTCACTGAAGTAAAACTGTAAAAGTTAGCAAAAAGCTGAGTTAAACAGTAATAGCAGAAAGATACAGAAACATTTTAAAAGTTGAATGGTGTTTCTAGGTGAAAGTATGCTGAAGTAGTTAAAGGTCAAAGATGTTAAAGTTTTAGCTGAATTTTGCTTAAATCTGAGAATTCTACATGCATTTCAATGGGGCCAAAAATCGCAGAAAAAGCTGAATATCGCGAAAACTACAAGAAATATCTTTACCAAAAGATATAGCAGAGGTCTCCTGAACGAGCTGAACGTTTTGATACCAAATTTGTTTAAGTCGGCTGAAAACTGTTGAAGTAGTTTAACGACCAAAAACGTACGGAAAAATAATAATAATAATAATAAAGAAAAACAGAAAAACAATAAGTGGGAATGCTTAAGCATTCCCACTTGATAATAATAAAGAAAAACAGAAAAACAATAAGTGGGAATGCTTAAGCATTCCCACTTGATAAAGAAAAACAGAAAAACAATAAGTGGGAATGCTTAAGCATTCCCACTTGATAAAGAGAAACAGGATCTCAATAGTGTGAATGCTTTACAGCATTCACACAATAAATATAAACAGAAAAACAATAAGCATTCCCACTTATTGTTTTTTGATTTTTTTCATTTACAAAAAAAATTAAAAATTCAATTCAACATATTTTTTTAGAATTAAAAATATTGTGTTTATTTTTTCTGTATCAAAATAGGAGGCAAACCTTAACCCTGCCCCCCCAAAAATGGTTTTGTTTTCTGTCTCAATTAACAAAAAATGAAGTTACTTCAAAACAGAAAAAAAAGGGACCCTTTAGTTCATTTTTTTTATGAAGTTGCCACGGTCTTTATTGTATATCCCTTCATGAAGGAGTAGGACTCTAAAGCAATTCAAAGTACAATCCGTCCTGGATTCATTGACACACATTCACATGCTTATGGTGGTGAGTAGAATGACAAAGTGAGGCTCCCATTAAATCTGCGCCACCAGGCCTTCTGACAACACCTATGATGGTTAGAATAGGGGCTCAAACCAGCAACCAACTGGTTGCTGGACAAACCCCTTCTTCCTTAACAATTAGATTGCAAAATCTAATATTTTCTTACAGAACATCTCCTTCTCCACTCACTTATATCTGGAAACTATTAAATTGGTTGTTCATGTGAAAAAGATGACAACATCCTGTCTTGCAAATGATATCTTAAAACAAAAACCAAATCTTCACTTGTTTTCCTTTCTAAAAGGAAATCAAATGACGTAATGATGCACTGACCGCTTTGTTTACTCCTTTTTCCTCCCCCCAGTTGCTTATCTTTTTTTTAGGATAAAAGTTTTTATACTTAGAGCCGTAGTTTATTCAAAGCTGTGCCATGTTTCTGTGCTTAGTTCTATTTTATGAATACAAAAGTTAAGTTTTATGCTCATCCACATTGATCAAGCTTTTTGTAAAACTTTCTGTAAAGATTATTTACATTTTTCCCAAAGAAGGCTCTGTTGATCTGCACTAACAGAAGCCATATCACATGCAGTATGAGTGGCTGTAATAATCATGCACTAATCATGACGCTTATTTTACAGCAAGTTGTGCTTGTTTTAAATATTAAAAAAAATCAATATTTAGTTCATGTCCCAGAGTCTTCATCATACTAAGGGGGTGCACAGAAAATGTTATCTGAGAAAGTGAGATGGACCCTTAGGTGCTAGGTGTGACGCTGTCTTTCTAAGAGCGATTGGTTGTGACAAGAAAACACAAACAATTGCTCTCCTAATCAATTGAGAAAACTGCTCATAGAATTTAAACTAACTAAGAATTGGGACAATAATGATGATGAAAATTGATTAAACGCAAGTGGACAGAGGAGCAGTGGCTGCTTTTATTTGTAAAGAAGCAAACAGGAGCGTTTATAGTTCATTTTGTCCCTGATATCAAGGTGTGATAAAAAAAAAAAGGTAGATTTAGGAGTGCTTGTTGGGAAGCTCTTGCCTCTGCAAAAATCATGTGAAGCACAGTGAATGCCTATCTACCCAGTTCACCTCTTCCCATGTTTATCTTGTTCTTTATCTTGTCTTTATTGATCTAGTTTATACATTTTTCTTTGACGTTTCCTGATTTTTTTGTATTTTTGAAGCATCTTATAATCTGTAAATAACATTAATATTCTCTTTATTATTCCCATATTTTTATCTTTAACTGTGGTTGTTCATTATTTCTCCTTTTTGTTATTATTATTTTTAGGCTTTGGTGGCCTAAACTTTACTTTTTTTTAAGTAAGTAGACAGGAAATGAGATAGAGAAAGAGGGAATATATGCCACAAAGGTCACCAGGCCAGGACGCGAACCTGTAACGGCTGCGTTGAGAAACAAAGCTTATATACAAGGGATGTAACCCCCTGCATCACTGTCTTTGAATCTATTATTTATCCTTCTTAGCAGAAGTGCACCTTTAACCTGTCCTGCTGTTGGACTTTTTGAATTTCCCACCAATGGGATGATGAAGTTGATCTTATCTCCGCATTGATATTTCAGTGATTGCAATGAATCATTTGTCTCCCAGTTAGATATTTTCGGCTTCTTAGTCTGATAACATAAAATGTAGCATTTGTAGCAATAATGAGACAAAATGGGGACAAAAACCGGCTGTTCCTGCTGTTCAGTCCGGCTAGATGCAGACATTCTTATTTTCCTTAAGTTTATCATTCTTATATCGTTATTTGAATACAATTAAAGAAATCTCACTTTAAGTTTTAAAATGAACCACTTTATTTGATGTGTCCGCTTCAGGCCATGTTGAGTTTAACTCTGATGCTTTCCATGGACGGCTGGGTGAGACACGTGTGTGACGGTGTGGATGCAGTCGGCATTGACCAACAGGTATTTGGATTCTCTCCTATACACAGCTCAGCCTGACTGAAATGTAACATGTTAGAAGCACAACTCCTTCAGGATTACCAGGTCAAAGTTGGTAAAGCAGGAATTGCTACCTTTATATAGAACAAGTGCATAGTCTGGACAGTGGTGACTCTTATGAACAATGTCAGGAAAAAGCTGTATTATCTTTTAAAGTTTTAACAGAAAGAAACAGACTTAAGCACAACTTTTTCCTCATGGCTATGACGGAAACTGCTGTCAGAACACAGAAACTACCTCAGTTCAATAAAGTGACTACTGCACAGTCATGATGTTTACCAGACAACATACATACGGCCAAGTTTCCTTATATCCTGTACACTGACAGTAAAGTTTTTTGTAGAGAATGTTTATTAGAGCAGCAGCAAGCTTGCAGTTACACAGAGACCCAAATAAAAAAAAGAAAATGTTGATTTCCCTGTCCCCAGCCTGTGACCAATTACAATAATTGGATGATTATTTTCTTCATCACCTTCATACTGCTGAGCTTAATTCTGCTGAACATGTTCACCGGAGTGATGGTGGAGAGCTACAGCAGATGTCAGCGCGTACGTCATCAGTTGGACGACATGGAAATGTGTAAGACAATTAACTCACTGGTTTACCTACAGTATAATAAGAGACTTAGACAGACTTTATTTTGTTATTTTGTACACACAAGTGTAAACAAAAAGGCATTTCATTAAGTACAGCTCTCCAGACTATTTCATATTTTTAAAGTGCAGCCTTGATAAGTTTAGCAGCAGTGATAAAAAATATAGTGATGAAATACAGTAATATAAACGAATGACTGTATAGTTACAGTTCTAACATTCTGTTTTTTTTATAACCCATTTTACATAACATAGAAACATTAAATAAAAACAATGTTTTTTCTTTAGAATCTCTAAAACCTTCATCACAGATTTTTTTTAATGCACGTAGCATTGTACATTTTTTGTTTGTGCAAATTAACACTACCTAAACAAAAATAATACAGTTTCAACCTTGCTTTGATTACAGATATGTCTTTGTTTGTAATTTAATTTAATTTTATCTTACAGCTGTTCTGTGAAACCCTCAGAGGTTTGTTAGAGACAATCAGTGAACACTCAGCATTGTCAAGTTTATTTCAAAACATTTTAGACATTCCAGTGGGATATTAAATTAGATAAAGAATGATAAACAGCAGACAGGTAAGGGAGAAGGTTGTAGAGAAAGTTATAAAGCAGGATCGTTTTCTTTGAACCCTGTCCAATTCTTCATAAAGAGCAGGGCCCCAAAAATGACAATGCCACAGATTGGGAACCGCCTTAAAATAAACATTCTCTTGATTATTTTACTGTAGATGTATTTCCACATGTACATAAAGCAATTACATGAATGCAAAAATATTTTTTATGTAATGATGTAATTCATAATTTAAAATTTGTTATGTCTTTAATTTAACATTGAAATATTTCAGTGTGAATGTTATTGATTAATGTTATATGTAATATTTTAATCATATTTTAAATAATTAAGTGTTACATTTACTTATTCATGAGACAATTAGGTTTAGGTATTTCATCAGATATTTTGGGCTTCCACATAATCAATTCAGTTCAATTCAGTTTATTTATATAGTGCCAATTCACAACACATGTAATCTCCAGGCACTTTACAGAAACAATTCAACCAGATCATGCAGTCAAATTGATTAAAGGTTTTCTATCTAAGGAAAACCAGTTGATTGCATTGACTCATTGACTCGAATCCCTCATCACAGAGGGATCACATCTCAAACACAGTGAAAATCATCTTAAGAATCTTTCAAATACATTTTTGAACTCAGTCCAGGTTAATAAACCTCACGTAGAGGAACAGATCTTCAAAAGACTATTTTAAAAACAAAAACTTATAATTTGTCATAAATATCTTCTTGCAGAAATTAAATTTTAGAACAGTTTAATATACAAAAAATGTTTTTTCATCACCTATGTCCAAAAAGAGGATGCTGTTGATATTTGTGAAAAATATATTTTAACCATAATTATTTATGTTTGCTGTGAGGGACACGGTGAACATTTGAGATGGATGGAACTAAATGAACTAAAAGAAAACCTGCAAAAGGATACTATTGGATTTAAACTGGGGTTTAAACTTCACCAAGGAGGAATGAACCTAAATTCTTTACTTTATATTATCTTGACTGGTCAAACAAGTAAAAGCTACATTAAAACTTTGCTTCCAATTAACAGCTATATCCTTTGTTATGTTCTTGTTTCAGATCATGTTAAAATATGGTAGTAATTGTGGTTAATAGTGCAAAATAAAAAAAAATGTCAATGGGTGTGATTACTTTTGCACAGCCCCCCATTTATCATTGTCCTCATGTTTTTTTTTTTTTTAAGGCTATCCTGAAGTACCAAGAGATCATATGTATATATTGAGCTATTCTGAGATACGTCTGAAAATGTACAGAATCATGAACAGTGCTAGACTGGAAAAGTTCATCAATTTGTTCATCGTCTTCAGTGTGCTGTTAATGGGTGCAGAACACTATGAACAGTCTGAGGTAAGGCACAAATTTACACAGAGTGGAGGACTGGTTGGTTTCAGCTCTCAATGGACTATTGAATAACCTGTTTGTCTTCAGTCCGTGGAAGTCTTTTTGAAATGGGTGTTCTACATCTCAACTGGCCTGCTGGTCCTTGAAATCCTGCTGAAGGCATATGCATTTGAATAAAAGGTAAGAGGCCTTCATGTTCTCCGTTCCTTCACTTCCCTCTGCCCATGTCCAGTGAATGCCTGATCCATATTATTATGTGTTTAGAATGAACATTGTAGATATCATCGTAGTCCTGCTTTCGGTCACCAGCCTTGTTCTGAAAGAGCTGAAGCAGTCCCAACGTATTCCCTTCAACCCCAGCATCTTCAGGGTCTTGAGACTCTTCAGATTTGTTCAAAGTAAAAAATCAAACATGAAGACTTCCTTCAAACCTCTTCTGTTAGATACCAATTGTGTACAGACTGCTTCACCTGAAAGCTCATGTTGTTCAGTTGCCAGGCTCAATATCATCAAAGATCTTGTTTCACTCATCACCAAAACTCTGTGCGAGGTAAAACACACACTATGCTGGTCTGTTGAATTGGTTTGAAAAACAAAGAAACCCAAAACGGTTAAAAAATGCGTAAAACTTAAAAAGTGCTTAAAGTTACAGTGTGTAATTTTCAGCGACAACTAACGTCCAGACTGCAGACCGCAGCAACATGAACATCTCCCCCCCACCGCTTCTCCCCCCCAACAGTACGGCGAGCGTTACGGGACAAAATGTCTTCCACGACATCTGCATCACCTACCTTCTCAAGTGATGAGGTTTGTTTACATAGATAATTTTACAGATAGTATTTATTAGTATCTATAGTAGTATTTAGTATCTGTTGTTCAGTGCCGTCTCAGTACATCTCTCTCAACTTGCCGTAGTTACTTTCGAGCGTAATGGGCGATCTCGCAATCTCTAGTTGACATGATTCTGGAGTTGACTCTGGCGCAGACACAACACGAGTCAGGAAGCGGTTTAGAAAGTTTATTGAAAAGTTTTAACAGAGAGATAGTTTTGGACCGGCGAAGATGCTCAGGAAAAAGCAGCTTAATCAGGAACTGCACAGAGAGAGAGATCAGTTAGATTCGGGCTGGGGAACTGAGTTAACTAGAAAAGATCCAAACTCCTTACAGATCCATGGAGAGCGGAGCAGATGGAGGGGAGGTTGGATGAGGCCACAGAGATTGAGTTTGGCTGAGGTGTCGGGTTTCGACTTGAGAGCTCCAGAGGGTGGACAGGCAGGTGAGCAGCGGAGGATGGATTAAGGAGGACTGAGAAGAGAACCGGCTTGGAACTGCAAGGCTTCTAGGGGACAAGGAAGACAAGGAGGTGAGCTTGAGCCAAGACACAGAGTTCAGTTTAAGAAGAGCTAGCTGGTAAGTTACCACTGCGTGGAAATTAACCGACTGGCGTCTGTCCCAGGAAATCCACTCCTCTAAATACTGCTCCCTGATTGCGTCCAATTGGAACCAGCTGGAGGCTCTTCTAGGCTGGAGACTCTGGGGGGGAAAGGTAAGAGAAACCCTAACACAGCTCAGCACACAATCCTGAGGGCCCAACACTAGTTTGTTGGCTCTGCGCTGCCGTAGTGCAAAGATGTCTGCGTCCATGGCTGCGAGACCCGCTCCTATGTAATTATAAATAACGAATTCTAAGGCAACGCAAATATTAAGGTTAAGAGGCTGAGCTCGTAGATGATGATAAATAACATAGTTATGTATAATATATTACATTTCTGACTGTATATCCCTGTAATTATTACACACTGTAGCTTTAAAGAAATACTATAATTGTATTATCTTTGTAGATGTAACCAGCTCTTTGTTTCCAGATTGGAGACCTCATTGTGCTGACTGTACTGTACTTCTACATCTTTGCTGTGATTGGAGTGGAACTCTTTGGCAGTATAGGTCAGTCCCACTACTTGCGTAATAGACACAAGATTGGTATTGCCGAATTCTTATTAAAGGTGCAAAGAGCAAACCTTATGGAGAAGTTAGTTCCCTCTGGTGAAAGGTTGAAACTAGGGCTGAAAAAATTAATCGGATTAAGTGATTATTGTAATATTTGTTAAATAATTTAGTAATCGATTCATCGTTAACTGGAGTATAGAGACAGTAAAACATGCCTTTTAGCTGACAGACTGACCCACTTAGATCAGTAATTATAATAAAACTATAAAAACTTACATCATCATTTTGCATTTAAGATAAAAAAAAAAACAACAACCTTTTAATCTGTCAATATTAGCCATCCAGAACTTTATTTTAGAGATTTTATTTTCACATGGTTTAATCCTTTAAAAAATCTTCAATAAGAAACCTTTGGCTATCCGATTATTAATTGATTAATTGAAAAAATAATTGACAGATTAACGATTAGCTAAATAATCGTTAGTTGCAGCCCTAGTTGAAACTACAGCTGTATTGTGCACTTGCATGAGGGGAGAGAAAAAAAGCTTAGCAGTCTGCTGCTGCACAGATCTGTCTAAAAGCGTGATATAATTTGGGGTGAGACAGTTATAAATATAGAAGTTATTTTAACATTTTTCCGACCAGTCCAAAGCGGATCTGAGTTCCCTCGTTGTTTAAAGCTTCCCCACATTTACTCTTGTGTTATTCACCCATCAGACTCTAGTTTTACCCTTTTCGTCGCAATAGGCACAAACTTTTAACCTGGCATAAGCCAAATGGATAAGTGTGGTTCAATTTGACTTCTACACTGTATGCATCTGGAAAGGCTCCTTTGGAAAGTGTTCGCTAAATGGAGGGAGTTTTAGTACAACTGTTTGAGCTGATTGAGTTAATCACCAATCACCATCCACCCCCCACGTTGAGCTTTTAGCCCATCTCAGCACCAGTAGCAGCTGTGATACATCATATGTGCACATATTTGGGTTTTATATTTGCTTACCATTTGTAAATGGCATTTCATTCATCCATAACAATTTCAACAATGTTATCCTAGTACACCTTGAAAGAAAGCATGTCCCTCCTTTTAGATGTTGGTAAAGATTCTCAGTCATCTGGGTCATAGTCAATCCAAAAATGTAAAAACATAAGAAATAAAAAGCACTGGAATTTGTTTTCCAAGTTTGAAGACCTTTCGCTTCCTATGTAGGAAGCTTTCTCAATTTAAAATGTCTGGATTAGCGTTGAGTTCCTGGGTTTATAGAGTAGCTCAACAAATTATTATTATTATGGCTTAGAAAACATGCAAATTGAACCAAAAGAACAGGTCCACCCCTTAGTAATGGGGATTTGTTGAGGCCGTTGTTGGCCTGCGATACCCAATACTGGTCTAGGCCTGTGAAAAGGGAGTCCTTAGGGACATTGTTGGTCTGGCTGACCAGGTGAGATGTTTTGTTCCCCTGCATAGCGATAAGAATTGAGATGATAGTGGGATGGAATCAACTCTATCACTGCATTGTAGGTTTTTGATTGTTATGGATGAGCTGGAAGACTTTAGAGTTTACCACATAACTCTGGGCTCCCAATATCAACTACTGATTGCCACCAAGTACTTTTTCATCACTGTCGTCACATTTTGCAGTGATAATGCTCATCTTTTCGGCTTTATCCACTTGGTCATCCTTGAGATCAACTAAAGAAGACACGATTATAACTACAGGATCCCTCTGAAGCTTCATAACTCATTAAACAAACTCTAGCCAAATCCGATCAGGAGGAATGTGCAAACATCTTTCCCACCCACAAAGAAACAAATCGTGTCATTTTTCTTGTTTTTTCAAAAAATAAAAAGGTGTTGTTAATACTATACTACTATTAATAGTATATTATAATAATCCTGGACGAAATTTAGATTTCAGAATTGGGCGGACGCAAGTATTTTTTAGCATAATACTTCAGCGTGTTTGACCGTCAAATTACAGACCCGATTCAGTGGAGCGTCAGATGTTTGTAAAGTGAGCTCCTTAAAGTCGTAGGGAAACATGCAAGAGGAAGATAGTTTTGTGTCGGAGGTCATGGATGAGTCTCCCCCGTCATACATTTTTAATTTAGAAGAGGAAAGTGGGGATGAAGTGGGTTCCGGTACCAATACCGATACCTTCACTTCGATACCGGTTCCTGAACGATACTTTTTCGATACCAGTTTTATAATATCAATTCGAAGAAAAACAAAATTACACAATATAAAAAAGTACAAATCTTGAGTTTTATTTTAAGCTCTGATTTTTCCATTTACATTTTTCCTCTTACATAAAAAAAAAAAAAATTCTGTGTCTAATATTCACTGTTACATTGTGAGGACCTTTTTACTTAGCAGTTTTCCTTTAGAAAAATTACCATGTCTGACAAACAAGCCTGTTGAATGGGATCCTATTGAGAGTGTACCGCTGGTATGTGGGGGTCTGAGCGGCTCCGACAGAAATATTGGAAGGCAGGATGAACTGACTGCACTGATTAAGTTTTCAGGTGGATTGTCCCACTTAAAAAAAACATAATAAAACTACTTTATTCCCACTGATCACAGCAAATATAGCTGCAAGGCAAATAAAGGATAGAGTAGCTCCCCCCAACACGCGTCAGAGCCACTTTTCGACCGCGCAGCCAGAGCAGCAAAGCTTCTTCAGCCGCGCGTCAGAAGCTGGTACAAGCAGCAAAAAAGGAAGCAGCAGACGTGATTTTGCTGCTCCTGCTGCGTCCAGTTTGAAGGCAGCATGATTCACTCCGGTCTGGCTTTGCTCTGCCCACGGGCTGCTGAGAGGAGGATGGTCGCGCCGGCCGCGGTCTGCTCTTCTTGCAGTCAAACACTGAACAACTTTCTGCTCTTAAATAGTTTCCATGCATGATGTTTTGCATTGAGCACTATTGGCATCAGTGTTAATAAAGTGAAGCCGCACTTTTGACCTGGGGGGCATTTTAAAGGGGTTCCACGGCGCTCGCAACCAGTTCACAACAGATACACATGAACCCTGGCTGTAGGCGGGACCACCTGTGTATTTTTCCTGGATGACGCAATCACGTTAAGTGTTACAGCCAATCACCGAAACTTGGTAGCGAAAGACGAGGCATGTTTCGATACTCTGTAGAACCGAAGCATTTCGGTCGGTACCATAAAAGAACCGAAGTTCGGTACCTAGCCCTAATGAAGATGTTGTGGAAGAGGACGCAGGGCGGCAGAAGCTTGGTTTGGTGTAGAAGGCTTACAGCCGTACATGTTTGAGCCCTTGCCTTGCAACACTGCCAGTTCTGTTAGCTCTACACTTACTGAAGACACACACATCCCCGTGAACACTGGGACGGAACTCAATGGTAAAGCAAATTATTCGTATTTCAATCATTGCGTATATTAGCTTCGAAATATTAATCAAGATGCTATGACCGAAAAGATTTAATTAACAGAAGACCATTGATATATGATTGGCCGAAATTAGGTGTACAAGCTAACGTATAACCAACTGGCCTGCATAAAATAACAAATAAGAAATTAATACAGACCTTAAGACTGGATTTCTATTTTAAATAGAAATTTTTCTAACCTTTGGGACAATATGGTCTGATAAAGAGTACATTTATATACATGTTTAAGGCAGAATGGTTTGAAATTTAAATATGA
>NW_024038799.1:0-11636 GCF_016077235.1 Cyprinodon tularosa
ACCACCCCTTCACCATCATCGCCTCATCTTCATCATCATCACCACTCATCATCACCATCATCTCATCCACCCCCCCAGCCCATATCACCATCATCATCATCACCATCATCTGCCTCATCATCATCATCACCATCACCTTTCATCACCATCATCTGCCCATCTCATCATCATCATCATCACCCAACCATCACCATCATCACCATCATCGCCTCATCATCATCATCACCATCACCATCATCACCATCATCTGCCTCATCATCATCATCACCACCTCATCATCACCATAACAGGTCAGCTGGCTTACCTCCTCTTCGCTCCATGCTAGCTTCTGCAAAGTTGCTTTTGGAGGGATCTCTTGACCCGCCTGGATCGGGTCCTGGAGCAGAAACAGAGCAGAACATAGTTTCACTGATCAATAATATGATCAATAAAGTGGATCAATAAAGTGATCTATAATTGATTAGTGATCAATAAAGTTATAAAGTTGATCTATAATTGATAAAGTGATCATAAAGTGATCAATAAAGTGATCTATAATTGATAAAGTGATCAATAAAGTTATAAAGTGATCTATAATTGATAAATGGATCAATAAGTGATCAATAAAGTGATCTATAATTGATTAAAGTGATCAATAAAGTTATAAAGTGATCTATAATTTGATAAAGTGATCAATAAAGTGATCAATTAAGTGATGAAGTGATGATTAATAAAGTTCTGTTCTATGTATTTCTATAGCTCCATGCTGTCCTCTGAGGTCACTCTATAGATCCAGATCATCCAGTCAATCCTATCTAACAGAGGTTTCTTTTATGGTCCTCCTCCAGCAGCATGAAGGTGGAGGTTCGGTTCTGACCTGGTCCAGTGGTTCCGGGGGTCATCTGGTTCTGATCAACTGGACCTGGTCCTGCTGGATCAGAAGGTTAGAACTGTTAGAACTGAGCGGGAGATTTAAACTGACCCAACCGAACCGCTTTTCTGATCGCTCACACATCCGGTTCGGTTTTTAAATCCCCAAAAAACAATCAACCCTCTGGGACCGAAACCGTCCGAAGCAGCGGCAGTTAGGGGGACCTTCACCTGCCGTTAGCCGTTAAATCCAACCGACCCACCGATCGGCCCCCGCCTCAGCACCGACCCGACACCAGTGGACCGAACCTCCGTGGGAGCGGGACCCAGCAGCGGGTTCCGCCGCGGTCCAGATGTCAGATCGAACGGTACAACGGTTTGAGTCCTGGCGCTGCAGGGACTCTAGTTTCCCAGCTGATTGGACAGAACTGGCTGTGACGTCACTGAGTCGCTTCGGTCACAGCCATCCTAGAGCAAAGCAGGGGGCCAGGCAGCAGTGATGATAAATGACAATGATGATGATAAATGACGATGATGATGAAGATGATTGATGAAGGACAACATCTATGTAACCACGATTCACTGATCAGAAGCAGTTTTCTCTGAGAATTATTCATCAGATTATAAAATGAGTGCAATAATCTGCTGATGCAGTGAAACCAAAGACTTTCAAGACTAGATCTAAGATATTTAGTTTGTTTATTCAGACATTAAATCCTCGTCTAATTCTGGTTCTATGGATGCTGCCCGTTCTGTCCGCACCTTTCAGATTATAGAAAAAATGATCACAGAAAAATGTCTAAGAAGAACATAATAGTGAAGAGTTAAATATAAACAAAAAAATCCTGTAAAGTGATTTAACAATATTAAACTGCAGAATAAATAACCAATATGCAGCAAGATCAGAGAAGTGCAAAATGCTGTGGTATCAAAAGTTCACACATTTTTTACTTCAGTAGAAGTATAGATACTGCAGTTTAAAAACACTCTGGTAAAAGTTGAAGTATACTTGACCCGTAAAAAAGTATGTGCTCGAAAAACTACTTCAAGTATAAAAGTATAAAGAAACCTTTAAAAAAAAACAGCCAGATGCCGCTATATGAATTGAATGCTCAATTTTTCAGCTATTTCTAAAAATTCTCAGACATTTTAACATCTTTTTCTGAATCCCACATTGTAGCATGGCATAGACAATTCACGTTAGCCGTTTGAAGAACACCTGCTAGCTTCTGATGATTTCCTTTAGCTAACCAATGAGTGTTTGCGTTCTATGACTCATCCAATCACACTAGTTTTCACTAGATGCGGGCGGAGCCAATGATCTGCATTGGATGGAGCACATGACGGGAAATAAAGATTTAGAAACATTAAACCAGGGGTAACCAATTAAAAATCAGCGGGTCTGAATAAAGAAAATCATCAACCAGTAAAGGTCCAGAGACATTTTAATTATAATCTGTTCATTTAAACAGAATTTAACACTGAAATAAAATGAGGTATTTATGCATTCATGTTATACATTGATTTTTCAAATGTAAAAAACTAGAAATTGCCTGTGTCCTGTGCTATCTCAGAGGAGTGGACACTATGACTGTATTCCTATATATCCATCAGTAGTTAAAGGTCAAGGGTCAGCTGTTAAACAATCACAGTGTAACTGTCTCAGTCTGATCTGAAGCCTCGTTTGGAGCTTTTAAACAGGCTTTTGAAAAACGTCTAATAATAATTTGCTGCTGTAATATCATAGATTTTTTTGAATAAAAAGCTAGCAGATGAAATAACAGGAGCCACCAAACCAGACCCAGTGACGGTAGCCTGGACACAGTATGTTTCTCCCCGCCTGCCTTACTGTCCAGGCTACCGTCACCGGGTCGGATTCAGTCGCTCCGTCCCCCACTGGGACCCGGTCTGGTCCAGTCAGCTGCCCAGCAGCCTTCCTCCCAGAAAAAGGGTCCTCCTTTTCAGAAACCCAAATCTGGGCCGTTTATCAATATGCGTTCTGGAGCGTTCTAGTGATCCGTCATCAGCCTCAGCCAGAGCACTGACCAAGAACGCACCAAGTCCCCTGATGTTGTTCTCGCCCCTCCCTCTATACCCAGCATGCATCAGAGCAGACTTGTCCGTTCTTGGCATTGACAGCTGTCCCAGCATGCACTGCAGCAGCAGCAGCTTTCAATGGAGCGCAACATGGAAGTTAAAAGTTCTCTTTCTGTCGTTCAATAGAAGTACGTTTTAAGATCATTTGAGGGGAATATTACACTTTAAAGCGTCACTATATGGAACATTTACAGTTTTAATGCGCGATTTAAAAAAGATTTCCAAAGTTGAGAGCTCTGCAGCCACCTGCAGAGCTCCAAAGCTAACGGTAGCCAGGGCTAACGTTAGCCCGTCTGCAGTAGCCAGGGCTAATGGTAGCCCGTCTGTAGCGGCCAGGGCTAACGTTAGCCGTCTGCAGCAGCCAGGGCTAACCTTAGCCCGTCTGCAGCGGCCAGGGCTAACGGTAGCCCGTCTGTAGCGGCCAGGGCTAACGGTAGCCCGTCTGCAGCGGCCAGGGCTAACGTTAGCCCGTCTACAGCAGCCAGGGCTAATGTTGGCCCGCCTGCAGCAGCCAGGGCTAACGGTAGCCCGTCTGCAGCGGCCAGGGCTAACGTTAGCCCGTCTACAGCAGCCAGGGCTAATGTTGGCCCGCCTGCAGCAGCCAGGGCTAACCTTAGCCCGTCTGCAGCGGCCAGGGCTAACGGTAGCCCGTCTGCAGCGGCCAGGGCTAACGTTAGCCCGTTTGCTGTAGCCAGGGCTAACGGTAGCCCGTCTGTAGCGGCCAGGGCTAATGTTAGCCCGTCTGCAGTAGCCAGGGCTAACGTTAGCCCGTTTGCTGTAGCCAGGGCTAACGGTAGCCCGTCTGTAGCGGCCAGGGCTAACGTTAGCCCGTCTGCAGCATTCAGGGCTGTATAGCCGTGTGTGAAGGACCGCTGACTCTGATGGCGATTTTGTTTGTTGTTTTTTTTGCAAAATGTTTATTTGATTTGTGTTTATCTGTGTTCATTATTATTCCCCCAATAAATGACTGTTAATAACAGGAGGTGAAATGCAGCTCCAGACGAGCAGAGCGTGTGGTGATGTCATCAGTACGCTTCTGTTCCAGTTGACCTATACACTGCATGAAAAGTGGGATTTTCGTCAATATACGGCACTGTAGATTGTCGTGGAACTTCAGGTTAGCGGCAGTTAAGGCAATTTGCAGGCTTCGCCGAAAACTCCCGTAAATTGTCAGAAATTGACGTGGAATTTCTTAGGCAGTGTTCCCCCCATGCCTCCCCCCCATGGAATTCTAGGGGAGGCTTTAACATGTAAATGAACATGCTGTGAGCTATACAAATGCAAACCAGGGTTGCAGGGGGGGTTTTACACCAAGTGACATCTTTCTGGGTAAGAAAATCTCTGATACAAAGAGATCAGGCTCAGTATAGCCTCTTACATTTTAGCTTGAATTGATTTATTTAATTAAAGTATAGAGACCAAAACAGATCTTTAGCTGACAGAGCAATACATTTAGAGCAGTAATTATTTTTTTTTAAATTTGCATTTAAGAGAAAAAATAAAATGTTGTCTGTCAATATGCTCAATTCACAATTACTTAAGTGGAAAAGTTTCAAGAAATGATTCTGAGATGATTCACTTTATAACATGGCGCATTATCCTGTTGGAAGTAGCCATCAGAAGATTGGTACACTGTGGTCATAAGGACATAGGTCAGCATGCTAAATTGGTTTTAAGTGGCCCAAAGTGTGGCAATAAATATCCCCCAAATAGATGGTAGAAATAGATCAGGCTCAGTATAGCCTAATTATAGACTCTTACATTTTAGCTTGAATTGATTTATTTAATTAAAGTACGCTAGATTACTGTGTATGCAAATGTTATGTAAAAAAAATACACAAAATAATTTACTTAAAAAATTAGTTTTACTCAGAATCAGTTGGCTGTAATGGTTAATTTTTTTTTTTAGATTTCCACTTTTTTTTTTTTTATTGAATATATAAGAAAACAATAACAATCTCAAATAACAAGTCAATAACAAATATTTCAATACAAGAAGAAATATCACAACTCCTGCTTTTGAAAAATAAAATTAAATGCACAGGCTGCAACAAAGTATAAAATAAAATAAAATAAATAAAAATAAATAAAATAATAATAGTAGTAAAAGTAAATTAATCAGTGGGGACTACCAACTGAAATTCTTCAATTAACTCAAACAATTTAATTGCATTTAAATTCTGCATCTTTCTCAGACATCTTTTGAAAAGGGAAAGTTCATTTTTGAGAGCAGAGATTGAGAGGGAGCATTTTGCATAGCGACATTTATGGATATAATACTTTGTTACAATTATTAGAATATTGATTAAAAATTCCAATTTTTTTTTCTTTAATGGATAAACCGAATTGAATGTTTTGCCAGGAAATAAAATCTAAATTTATTGTTTTAGAAGACAGAAAGGTTCGAAGTTGATCCCATAAGTTTAATACTTCTTTACATTCATAAAAAAGATGTTTAGTTGTTTCCAATTGAGTTGTACAAAAGCCACAATTCTCAACATTAAACTTAAATCTCTCTCTTAAAAACTCATTTGAAGGATATATGTTATTTATTATTTTAAATTGTAATTCTTTATATTTAGGAGGAATTGGGAATTTCAAATAATTTGTCCTAATTTTGACTATCATAGATTTCTTAAAATTTTGTAAGAGAGTTGTGCTTTTTGTTCTTCCTGGGTACATATTATTTATGGAATATTGATTCAAAAACTTGTTGTTGCATTTATTATCTCTAATGTCCACCTGCTCAAATTCAATCTTATGGAGACAAACAATTGCAATTGCAAACAATTTATAGGTGCATTACCGCCACCTTCCAGAATGGAGCGACGCGAGCTCTTCTCGCGAGTCCTTCCGTATAACAATGACGTCGTATGTGATTGGAGGAGCCTGATGAGCCTTCGGCCCCATCGTCCAATCACGTGTGAGCTTTTGTGCACTTCGACTACTCGCGAGACCAGCATATTAGCAGACATGTTTGTGTTAATATACTCAGAAGAACTTCATCTCCAGTTACCGTGTTTGTATTTTGTTGTTACGTGAACAATGGCTGCACGACGTCTCGCGTTCAACTCGCCTCCAACTGCTCTTAGTCCACAACTTTCGGCCAGCCCGCAGACTGACGAGAAGAAACTGCTGATTGCTATCAGCGGACTGTCTCGTCAGCTTACCCAGCATACTGCCGACATGAATGAGCGCCTCACTCAGCTGGAGAATTCGATGCACTCCAGGTTGCAGTCCATAGAGGACAAGATGGCGGCTCTGCAGTCGAGCAACTTTGAGGGATATACGAACTCGAGGAAGAGAAGACGGGTGCACAACGCCATGCTAGCGGTAAATATATGTTCGATTACTGGTAGCTATGCTAAAAGCAGCCTAGCTTAGCTAGGTAAGCTAAAGACAACCTAGCCTAGCTAGGTAAGCTAAAAGCAGCCTAGCCTAAAGCTTTATTAAAGTGTATTTTTTGTGATTCACAGGAAGCAGTATGCCGTCTTAACAACTCGGAGACTAATTGCAGGCGCTATGAACCGGAGCAGGGGTAAGGTTTAAAGAATATGCTTTCATTCTGCGGTAAAAGGACATGGATACGGATAAATACCGACCATAGCTGTCCTTTTTTTTTTCACAGACTACAGTCGCCTCACAATGAGGCGGTGACCTCCTATTTGCTCGGATTTGCACGATGTTGATAAAGACGACATTGTGTGTAAGTGACTTGTTTTAATGTTTTCTCCTTCCTTGTTACTGTGACTTGCGTTTGATTTTTTTTTTTATTCATACCACTCTCATTTAATTGTTTTCTAGTAAGACGTATTATGAGACGGTACGCAGGAGCTTCAGATACACGCTGCTAGCCAACACGTTGCGTGCGAAGGCTGCCAGGCAATCTGCTCGGAGTCGGGCCAGAAGAAAGAGGGTAAGACTTTATTTGGTGACTACTTTTCAGGTGCATTGATAGATGTGTTGTGTCCATACGCAGTGCGCTGATTCATTGTTTTTTTTTTTCAGCTGCTGAAGGCGAGGCAGAGTGTGCTGGCAGATGAGGAAGTGGAACTCTGGAAGTCCGCCACCGTCAACCTCATGTCCGACGAAGAAGATGGCGTCGGCGTCTCTGGATGGATTGTACGGTCGCCGCCATTTCGTAGGCCGGATCTCACTGAACTCTGTGTTAAGCTGCAGTCCCGGTTAGAAGCGATGCCGAAGTACAGGGCCACGCACAGTAGGCGTCTGCACATCGGACCTGCCTCGGAGGGAATGCTGCCAGTTACCTCCAACCCCGAGGAAGCAAACGGACCGTTCACGGAGTTGTAATTTTTAGATACGCATGTGTTTGGATACGCGTTGTATATAGTTGTGTGTATGTTTTAATAAAGCTCTTTCTTTGCATAAACAGCTTCCTGGCAAATCTTCATTTCCTGTATAAATTCATTCATGTCCTTGATGGTAGCATAATAATTGTGTAGTAGTGTAGGATAACATAAATACACAGCATATGAATGAATAAATATATGAATGAATAAATATATATATGAATAAATATATATATGTAAATATATATATGCCAACCAATCACGAGCGACTTTACTTGTTTAAAAAGAAGTGGTTCCGTCCAATACTCAGTAAGAAAATTAAAGCCTGGCGTGGCCACGTGTGGTTTTGCTGCCAATCACGAGCGATTTCACTTGTTTGAGAATAGTGGTTTCAGCCGATACTGAGAAGGTTATTCAAGCCAGACCTGGCCAGCCGCGCGGGTTTGCTGCATTCATATGCTAATTAGGGCCATTAGTACAGCTGATCGCTCTCCACATACGTCATGGTACGTTTCCGACAATTTGTGGCACGACAAACGCTGACAAGCGCGGGTTGCAAATTGTTGGAAACTGACGAAAATCAGGCAGATCTGCGGGAGTTTACGGGGACGAAAATCTCACTTTTCATGCAGTGATATCTATGCTGATGCTCCCGTTCTCACTAAGTCCAGACTTTCCTCTGTTCTTGCCAAGACTGGACTTGATGAGAAGGCGAATACAGACTCGCCTTCTCGTGAAAGGAGAAACGGCCCTGGTCACCATAGATATGCTAGCATTGCTATCAACAGCTTAGCGACAGCATCATCCTTGCCTGCGGTTGTGACGGCCTTACGGTGGGAACAGCTCCTCGTTTCAGTAAAAGAAGTTGTTTAAGTTGTCCAAGATGTTGAAAACTGTCTCTAATGAACAGCTGATTATCAAACTCTGCAGGGATCTTCTGACAGACTAAAATAATCCCTGCCTGTCGGACCCTTGGGAAGACTGTGAAAATGTTCCCTTCTCTCCGCTCAGCCTGGAACGCTGCATTTCCTCCTGTGGCTCATCTTCAATAGAGGAACTTCCTGCTTTGTAATTCTGTAGAAGTAAACCCAGCTGTAGGATAAACAGCTAAACTGCTGTCTTCCATCTTCCTCTATTCATTTCCTGGGCCGTGAACCAGTGGGCTGGTCTGGATGTTCATTTCAGTTCTTGGTTTGAAATCTCCTGTTTAATGGTGGAAGTTCAGAAAAGTGAGATTTGCAGAGAAAGGAGGAGTTGATGGGATTAGAACTCCTCTGTACGTCCATTTCACCCACTGAACTATCGTTGTTCATCTGTTACCATGGAAACTCTGCATTCTATCACCCCTTTAAAGTGTCTCTCTCTTTCCTGGTGTTTTATTTCTCCGTTTGTTGCACAGATACTCTGATTACAGCTTTCCCATTGGCTTTGTTTTCATTCAGAGGAGATATTTTGCACTACAGGAGGGGAAAGTTTAACTGCCTCTAACATTTAACTCTGGGCTTTAGCTTTTCCGGCTGTGTTATGGTTTAATGTGACTCTTCAGTACATCAGGGATGTTTTTCCCGGGTTGGTTTTCTCAGTTTCATTGAACCTTTCTTCCATTCGTCTTGTTTAACTAGTGAAGTGTTTTCATACCGCAGGAAGCTTTCTCTATTGGCCAATGGTTGCTTGAGCCAAAGGTTGAGTTTTAAAGACATTTTCTCTCCTTTTTCTTCCTTTTCAGTGTTGCGCAGGTCTGTGACATCATCGTCTGTCCTCTTGTTGATCTTTTTAATAGCCTTAAAAAATATCTACCTGCAGTTCTATTTATGAACTGATCTTTGTCTTCCTGTTCTTTTCATCTTCAGTGTTGTCAGCTTATCAAATCTCTGACTCCTGTGTGATTTTTGGTCCATGCATCCCAGAGCCAATGACCATTTTTTTGATCTTTTTTTTATTAACCTTTATTCAACTAGAAAAAAAAATCCCATTGAGATTAAAAACCTGTTTTTCAAGCGAGTTCTGGCCAAGAGGCAGCAAAGTTACATAAGAGACAGAAACATCACATTAAATGAAAGGTACATCAAATTCTTTCACTTTAACTTAAAAGCATTCAAAGATTAAAACTCAGTCAACTTCCAGTTTCTCTGTAAAATCTTCCCCCCAGAAGGAGCTGCGTAGCTGAAGGCTTTCTGCCCCAGTTCTGTTCGGGCAAAAGGAGCAGAGAGCAACAGCTGATGGTGGATATAAGCGCAGGAGAAGCCGTGCTTTACTGGGGAAGGAAGGTACAGATGATAGAGGGCAGTAATCCAAGAAGAGCCTCGGAAATAAACATGAAGCAATGACCTTCTGGTAGAGAGGGAAGGTCGTCCCACCTGAGAGGACAGGTACCAGTGATGTCATGATCTACAGTCTGGGATGAACCTTAATGCATCATGGGAAACAGAGTCCAACATTTGAAGACATGAAGAAGAAGCATTCTGATAAAAAAGGTCACCAGAATCTAAGACCCATAAAAACGTAGCAGAGACAAGAAGCTTTTTACTCTGAAAGAATAACATGTCTTATTACGAAAGAAGAAGCTCAGTTTTAAGATAGCAGGTCTATGATGTCAGAAGCTTTAGAAAGATCAATAAAGACTGAAGCTCCGTCCTGTTTTTATCAAGTGTTATAATTCTATCATTTACACCTTCGCAGTAGCAGTAATAGTGCTGCTGTGTGTTTCTGAAACCTGATTGATATTTAGAAAGGATTACATTTCAATGGAGGAACTCTTTCAGTTGATCACAAACAAGAGATCCAGAACTTTAGATAAAACACATTTTAAATTGGCCTATAATTAGTAAGAACTGATGGATCGCCTCCTTTCAATAAAGGAAAGATGAATGCAGATTTCCAAATATACGAGATGTCCTTGTTTTCAATTGAACGATTAAACAGAACGAACAGCGGCTCTGATATGAAACCAGCTGCCAGTTTTAGGAAGTTAAGCTCAGTCCAGTCAGGTCGGGGGGGGCTTTCTGTGCTCTGATGTTCTGATGTTTATGTACTTTAAATTAAAGGCTCTCTACAAAACATGGAAAATTCTGCAGAAATATTCCTGGTAGTTTCCTCTTTTAAATCAAATAGAGAACCAGATGATAAAAAATGCTGTTAAAACAATTCAAGATTTTAGTTCAATCATAAACTGGGACTGAGTCTTTAATTAGAAATGTTGGAAGAGTCTGAGAATTATTATTATTAAATGACAGAGATTTCAGAGGATCATTGAGTTCTTCAGTGATGATGGACAAAAACAATTCTACTTCGACCTTTTTAATAAGCAAAGTGTATTTATTTCGAAGCCGTCTAAACATGACCAATCACTGGCAGGGACTCTGTCTTGACTTCTCCCATGCTTTATTACACTCATTAATGCTATTTAACAGATCTGGAGAAAACCATAATTTTCTCGCCCCTTTACCCTGAATTTCTTCAAAGCTTAATGTTTATTTATTACTTGCATTAAAATGTAAGGATAAGGTGGACAACCATTGGAGAAGATGTGGACCAAAAGTCTGATTTGTTCATATTCTAGTGACATTAATTAGGATTTTTTTATTTATGGGTATTACTCATGCTTTCACAATTATATAATTTATGTGAGTAGGAATGCTAAAATAACTGTAACATTCAGCCTCAGCACGTTTCATTGCGTAACATGTGAATGTTTTAATGTGAACAAAGGTTCCGTCTGAAAGGTTTAACATCAGACTCTGACAGATAAGACACTACAGTTCAGGAACATGATTTTATTTAAAATGGGCCAAATCAATTCTATTCAAATCATACTGATGGAACCTGCAGCTGTAAACGGATTATTTTCCTAATCCATGTAACCTGCCATCATCCCGTGTTTCTAACAGGTGTAAGGTTGGTGAGTGACCTCAGAGTGAACAGATGATGCTGCTCATAGTGATCCTCAGCGAGCTCAGGATGCAGAGAAACATGGGACATTAGAGGGAACGTTGGCTGCCAACAATTCTGTCCCAGCGTGTGATTGAAGGTGTTGATGCAGCAGCACAGCTGATATTTCTCTCCAGGATGGAGTCACAGCCAAACAGGAACAGACCAGATGAAGCTACTATGAGAAAAAGCAGAGAGAGCAGAACGTTAGAGATTGAACTAACAGATTCTGCAGAGTGGGAGAATAGAGATAGAATGAAGCAGAATGATGAAAAAGGGGTCCCTATGTCCTCCAGCAGTCTAAGCCTATAGCAGCAGAACTATAGAGATAGAATGAAGCAGAGAATGTCCCCCATGTCCTCCAGCGTTTAAGAATGGATTCTTTTAAATTCAGTGTTAGAGAGTTTGGGAATGTGCCAAAATGTGAAGTTAAAAATTTGCTTATTTGAAAGT